>NW_028261386.1:116718166-117018166 GCF_051295495.1 Thamnophis sirtalis | reverse complement strand
TGAAATAAAAACAATATCCATTTGATATGGAAAGGGTTGAAACCATTAGATATTCTAAGTTTCAATGGCCAGTTATAGGAACATTAAAGAAAACCCAGAACTTCAAGGTGAATATGAGCTTCCATTGCCTTGACAACCTGAATTGCTGGGATTCAAAGAGATTATAAATCAAGATGAGGACAATTATATCTTAATAGCTTGCCTGCTAAGGTTTTGAAATAATTCAATTTGAATTTGTTTTTCTGGAGACAAAATGATTCATTTGGTCAAAATAATATATCCACCAGGATGTCACTGAGAGATAAGCTTTCAAGCTCAAATGATATTCAGTGTTTTTCCGGCAAATTTGTTGCCATTGGGATATCCATATGCATTCTTTGAATGGATGGAAACAAAATTATGCTTGCTGGCCATAAATGAGATAACTGGGATTGTGTGATTGTATGTACATAAAAAGGAAAGATCAACAGAAGATTTAAAACCCATGGAGAAACTTGAACAAATGTGGGCAATTAGGGATTTTAACTGTTATACTAGTTGTTTCTCCAGTTTTTTAAAAAAAATCAATTCCTACATTTATCTTGACAGGGATGCAAAACTCTCCTAGGTATTACAGCTTCTTGGCAAATAATGTACTTTTCTTTCTTTTTCACTTCAGGAAGAGAAGATAGCATTTAATGGTTAGATTCAAATTTCTGCTTGGTAAAGGAAGAAAAATAATCAAATCATGAAAAAGTATGATAATGCCTTATATAAAAAAAGAGAAGGCCTTTTCATTAAGAAAGGAAAGTTAATCAGTTGCATAGGCAACACTTGGGATGGCTTATAACCATTCTTGTAATGGCCATTTGAAGTCACAAGGACACTGAAAAAGTGATTTATGACCATTTTTCACATTTATGATCGTTGCAGCCTCTCCGTGGTCACATGATCAATAGCAATAGCAATAGCAGTTAGACTTATATACCGCTTCATAGGGCTTTCAGCCCTCTCTAAGCAGTTTACAACAATCCAGGTCCTCATTTTACCCACCTCGGAAGGATGGAAGGCTGAGTCAACCCTGAGCCGGTGAGATTTGAACAGCCGAACTGCAGAACTGCAGTCAGCTGAAGTAGCCTGCAGTGCTGCATTTAACCACTGCGCCACCTCGGCTCTAAAATCTCAGATGCTTGGCAACTGGTTCATCTTTATGACAATTGCAGTGCCTCAAAGTCATGTTATTACCTCAGAGTTACCTGACAAGGAAAGTCAATAGGTAAAGGATCTCCTCCCACATATGTGCTAGTCGTTATGCTAGCCTTGAAACAAGATATTTTAGGAAATTTCACTACTTGGCATGGCCTACTGCATAGGCCATGCCAAATTTTTCAGCTTTCAATTTCCAAATATTGGGGGTGCTCAAAAGGTGTGACATGCCTTGGGGATTGTCAAGATGTTTTGTTTACTTCAATATAATTTAGATATGCTTGGTAAATAACTACATAAATATCATCATTTTAACATGTTGTTTGTTTGATGCAGTGATTTATTTATTTACAGAACCTATGCTGCTGCCTATCTGCTATGAACCTAGGTAGCTCAAACGGAAGCATACAAGGGCACCTTTCCCCCCAGGTATCAGGTCAAACAGCCCTCCAGCTCAACCCCAATCCTAGCCCAATGCTTGGGGGAAGGCAGGTCTTACTGTTTTACTGTTTATTAGGATTTGTATGCCGCCCACTCTCGAGAGACTCGGGGCGGCTTACAGATAAACAGGGAGGGGGAACATATAAAAATTAAAAAGAACAGACATTAAAAATTACACAACATTCATGTATCTTAGGATGGAGCTGGATGAAATCAAATCAACCCACAGGCCTGCTGGAACAGCCAGGTTTTAATCGCTTTGCGGAAGGCCGGGAGAGTAGTAAGGGTCCGGATCTCCACGGGGAGATCGTTCCATAGGACCGGAGCTGCTACAGAGAAGACCCTCCCTCGGGGAGTTGCCAGCCGACATTGCCCGGCAGATGGAATCCGGAGGAGGCCTAATCTGTGCGATTTTATAGGTCTCTGGGAGGTAAATAGCAGGAGGCGGTCTCTCAGGTAGCCAGGTCCTAAACCATGTAGGGCTTTAAAAGTAACGACTAGCACCTTGAAACATGTCCGGAGACCAATGGGAAGCCAGTGCAGCTCGCGGAGGATAGGTGTAACGTGGGTGTACCTAGGTACCCCCACAATCGCTCGCGTAGGGATCAGAAGTGGTATTCAGCAGGTTCTGATCAGTTCTGGAGAACCAGTAGCGTAAATTTTCAGCAGTTCGGAGAACTGATAAATACCACCTCTAACTGGCCTACCCCCATCTATTCTCTGCTTCCCAAGCCCCAGCTGATCGGGAGGAAATAGGGATTTTGCAGTAACCTTCCCCTGGAGTGGGGAGGGAATGGAGATTTTACAGTATCTTCCCCCTGCCACGCCAACCCAGCCAAGCCACGCCCACCAAGCCACGCCCACAGAACTGGTAGTAAAAATTTTTGAATCTCACCACTGATAGGGATCCCTCTGATCAAAGGTGGGAGGCAGTTCCAAAGGGAGGGGCAACCACCAAGAGGTCCTATCAGATGGCAACATTTAAGGGAGGGGTCTGGACTGTACCCACCCTATCTAATCTAATGGGATGGGCAGGTGCCTTTAGGGAAAGGTAGTCCCACACTTCCTAGATGAGCCTCTTTCACTCCAGTTTTTGCCTCCCCGCCCCTCCCAAAAAAAGGGACTTCCCCATTGGTTGTGTTTCCCACACACATTAACTCCAAAGTTAGTAGCTCGGTTATTACCTCAGATAACACTGCAAACATTTGATCATAACAACACATTCTGGTAACTGCAGCACTCTGCAGTAAGACAACTTGTGTGGCCAAGCTCAAACAACTTTATGAGAGATAAAATGATGAAAATGTGGTGTGGAAAGGACCGACGGTTTTGATTGTTCTATCATATTTCAGCATTTGAAATTATACAGATGGGGTAGTTCAGAACTATAGATCAGTGGTCTCCAACTGATAGATCACCTATCCTTATCCTTGATTTTCCTAATGAAGAAATATGACAACTCATAAAATGCTCCAAATAAGAGAGGTATTCTTTGGGTCGTAAGGATGAATGAGATTCTTTCCATCCATATAAACCAGAAGTGGTATTCAGTAGGTTCTGACCAGTTCTTGAGAAGCGGCAGCGGAAATTTTGAGTAGTTCGGAGAACCGGTAAATACTAGTACTGGTATCGGACCTGGGTACTTGAGAGACCGCCTCCTGCCAATTACCTCCCTAAGACCTATCAGATCCCACAGATTAGGCCTCCTCCGAATTCCATCTGCCAGCCAGTGCCGACTGGCAACCCCTCAGGGGAGGGCCTTCTCTGTGGCTGCTCCGGCCCTCTGGAACGATATCCCGGTGGAGATCCGGACCCTCACCACCCTCCCGGCTTTCCACAAAGCCACTAAGACCTGGTTGTCCAGCAGGCCTGGGGCTGATGAATTTCCAGCCCCATTTGAACCTGCGACTGTTGTTCTATTTTAATTTCTTTGTCTTTTATTTTTCTTATTTGTATCCCCTTCCCCCTGGGTTGTTAGCCGCCCTGAGTCTCTCGGGAATAGGGCGGCATACAAATTGAATAAACTACAAGTAACTACTACTATCTCTGACTGGCCCCATCCCCATCCATTCTCTGCCTCCCAAGTCCCATCTGATTGGGAGGAAATGGGGATTTTACAGAATCTTTCCCTGCCACACCTACCAAGCCACACCCACCAAGCCACAGAACTGGTAGTAAAAAAATTGAATCCCACCACTGATATAAACATGTTTTTGATGTGTGGGATATAACAAGCAAACTTTTTATGTGGAAGACCACTTGGTTGGTGAAACTAGCAACTCTTGTCTGAAAATCCTGGACAACCACTGGAAACAATACTGAGATAAGAAAATCATTAGTCAGAATCGGGCCCTGTCCACACTTGCACTTATAGTAATGACTGCTTTGTCAGTACAATTTCCTTCCTTGCCTTCATGGTGTTATCTTTGACTTAAGTCACCATTAGCTGGAGTGGAATAAAAATAATCTTAGTGTTATTCTGATGCTATTTAATAATAGCCTCAAGGGAGGTAAAACCTGTCAGGCTTTGCCACACAGGTGAAATCGTGTGATCAGCAGTGTAGACATCCCAAGGTATGTTTGGGGAATGGCTCTTCTTTAGCTACTAGACAGCCTCAGTCTAAACCCTTCGTCTCGTAGGCATTTCTTATTTTATTTGCTGAATTCCTTTGAGACCAAACTCCTTCCCTCCTGCAGCCACTTCTGTTTTTGAATCAATTTTCTTTCAACAGAGTAGAATAGAACAGACTTCCAAATTGCATTTGGGGGAAGAAGTCAGGGTCCTTTCGTGCTAACTTACCAGTGATGGTCTCTTCTCTGACGATGCCAACTACTTTGAGTAATGAAACGTCTGAAAGAAAACAACCAAGCTCAGGGAATGCCAAGGGCCCCTCATTTCAATTCTGAGCTAGGGCTGTGGAGCAGGAGAACTGAAACTTACTAGCGGTTGATCGGGGGAGAGAGAAAAAACCCATAAAGGAGAATATCAGAAGCTCAGGATTCTCCTTTATGGGTCTTTTCTCTCTCCCCCGATCAACAGCTAGCAAGTTTCAGTTCTCCTGCTCTACAGTCCTAGCTTCTTGCACTCTCGTGGCAAGGTCTACCTCAGTTGTTTCTGTCTTGATGTCCTCCAGTCAAACTCTTTACTTACATTCCTCTAGGCTTGGGAGAATCCCCTGTAGGGTATTGGGAAAGGGCAGGGGTGGGCTTCAAAAATTTCAGCAACAGATTCTCTGCCCGGTTGCTGGGTGGGCATAGCCATGGTGGTCATGGCCTAGTCGGCCTCCTGCACCATGGTGTGGGGGCTGTTTTCGCCTTCCCCAAGCTCCGGAGGCTTTTCTTGAGCCTCTGGGAAGACAAAAAACCCTTCCCCCAGGCTCCGGAGGCTGTCCAAAGGCCAGATTTAGGACCTAAACCCCATTGAATCCAGAGGAGGAAGAGAGAGAGAAAGAGGGAGTGTGTGAGGATGGGGGATTTCCTAAACCCCATTGAATCCAGAGGAGGGAAGAGAGAGAGAAAGAGGGAGTGTGTGAGGATGGGGGATTTCCTAAACTTTAGGAAATCCCCCATCCTCACACACTCCTTCCTTCAGCCTCTTTCTCCCCTCTTTCTGGATTCGCTCCGAGGTTTTTAAAATTACCTCTTCTGTAGAGACCAGGTTATCAGCCACGTGAGACACACTCTGTATTTCTATCAGTAATCCCCTCCTCAAACAACAACAGCAGTCCGGGGCAGGGGCGGGGGGAGGGGCTGAGCTTGGACAGCCACGGAGGCAGCTGCTAGCTAGCTCCGAGAGAGAGAGGAAGAGAGAGGGGGGAGGGAGGGGCTGCTCAAGGCAACAGAAAAAGAAAAAATCTGTGAGGGAAGTCCACGGTCTCCACATGGAGTAAGTCTTCTCCTCCCTCAGCCATTGGCAATAGCTCCCAGGGATGCGCGGGCGGGAATGCACTCGTCTCGAAGAATATACACTCCCAGTTGCTAGGAGAGCCTTGGCGGCTGGAGGCTTTTTCTTTTGTAACTTTAAAAAAAATCGGGAGTTTTTTTTAAAAAACCGGGACGCGGGAAAAATTGTGAAAAAGCGTGACTATCCCGCCAAAAGTGGGCCATCTTGTCACCTTATGGGCCATTTTCTCTTTCCCTGAGCTTCCATGCAGGCCCTGTGCTTATCTCACATCCAAAACGGGCCACTTGGAGACTCCTGGGAGGGGGGGGGCAGCCAGCGATGGGATTTCGAGGTTCTACAAACCGGCCATAATGTTAGCTATGGGTTCTCCCAAACCTGGGGGAACCCATAGCAGCCCACCCCTGGGAAAGAGGCACACAGACAGAAGAAGCTCCTCATTCTTCTTGAGAGTGTTCTGCTTGATGAATGTTTTCCCCGCCGGTTGGTGATTTGCTGAAAAGGGAAAGTGACAATGCCAAAATACAGACTAGTAATAGAGACACACACATCTCAGAACATAGAATAATAGGGTGGGAAGAGACCTTGGAGTTTTCTAGTACAGCATTATTGCAGTGACTCAGAATAAGACACATTCAATAGAGTCTATATAAGGAATTATTTTGGAAACACTACATTATGTACTGATACCCTTGTATTATATTATCAGAAAAGGACAATACAATACAATAGCAGAGTTGGAAGGGACCTTGGAGGTCTTCTAGTCCAACCCCCTGCCTAGGCAGGAAACCCTATACCGTTTCAGACAAATGGCTACCCAACATCTTCTTAAAGACTTCCAGTGTTGGGGCATTCACAACTTCTGGAGGCTGTTCCACTGATTAATTGTTCTAACTGTCAGGAAATTTCTCCTTAGTTCTAAGATGCTTCTCTCCTTGATTAGTTTCTACCCATTGCCTCTTGTTCTACACTCAGGTCCGTTGGAGAATAGTTTGACTCCCTCTTCTTTGTTGCAACCCCTGAGATATTGGAACACTGCTATCATGTCTTCCCTAGTCCTTCTTTTTAGTTCATGCAACCGTTCTTCATATGTTTTAGTCACCAGACCCCTAATCATCTTTGTTGCTCTTCTCTGCACTCTTTCTAGAGTCTCCACATCTTTTCTACATCGTGGCGACCAAAACTGAATGCAGTATTCCAAGTGTGGCCTTACCAAGGCATTATATATTAACTTGATTCTTAAATAGGCGCCATGAAATCCTCACTGTCCAGTCTCTTCCCCTTTCATATTGCTGATTTTTTTCCCCGATTAATATGATTTATTGAGCTTGTCTTCTGCTTTTCAATCTTTTTTCCCAGGTTTTTATCAGCTTCAGAATGCAGAACTTAAAATAAGCTTGAAGTCTATTAGCTGAATATTACTTTCTTTCCTTTCATTTATACCTGTCACGTTTTCTTTCAAACAGAATCGCAGTTCATTCTCCACTTAACAAGAAAAGGCAGTAATAGGAACAGCCTCATACAAGCTGAGGAGGATGAATGACACTTTCAAAATTCACATTGATCATCATTCATAGATTCTGAGTATTTGCCCACTTGGGTTTACAAGGCGCCAGTAGCTTTTGAAGGAAATCCCTGAAGATTTTGTTTGGAAAATGATCATATTTAAACATTTCTATCCTTCACTGTTCTTTACTAAAGATTTTTTTTTAAAACACTGTGAATAATCCCCTGTGCTAATAGTACTTCTTTTCTTTAAACTAGACATATCCAGTTCCTGCAACCATTCTTCATATGTTTTAGTCTCCAGTCCCCTAATCATCTTTGTTGCTCTTCTCTGCACTCTTTCCAGAGTCTCCACATATCTTCTACATTGTGGCGACCAAAACTGAATGCAGTATTCCAAGTGTGGCCTTACCAAGGCATTATAAAGTGGTATTAACACTTCACGTGATCTTGATTCTATCCCTCTGTTTATGTAGCCTAGAACGGTGTTGGCTTTTTTGGCAGCTGCTGCACACTGCTGGCTCATATTTAAATGGTTGTCCACTAGGAGACCAAGATCTCTCTCACAGTTACTACTGTTGAGCAAGGTACCACCTATACCATACCTGTGCATTTTGTTTTTCTTGCCTAAATGTAGAACCTTACTCTTTTCACCATTGAATTTTATTTTATTAGATAGTGCCCAATGTTCAAGTTTGTCAAGATCCTTCTGTATCTTAAGCCTATCTTCTGGAGTGTTGGTTATTCCTGCCAGCTTGGTGTCATCTGCAAATTTGATGAGTTCCCCATTTATTCCCTCATCCAAATCATTGATGAAGATGTTGAAGAGTACTAGGCCCAAAACAGAGCCTTGGGGTACTCCACTGCATACTTCCCTCCATGTAGATGCAGTTCCATTGAGGACTACACGTTGAGTGTGGTTGGTCAGCCAGTTACAAATCCATCTGGTGGTGATGCTGTCTAACCCACATTCTTCTACTTTATCTAGTAGTAGGTTATGGTCTACCTTATCAAATGCCTTACTGAAATCCAAGTAAACTATATCAATGGTATTCCTTTGGTCCCCTAATTTTGTCACTTTGTCAAAGAATGCAATAAGAGTAGTCTGGCATGATCTGTTTTTGACAAACCCATGTTGGCTTTTGGCTATTACATTTAGGACAGATTTAAGCCCTTTGTACAAGGTCCCATTTCAGGTGTTTCCCCTCCTCTCCCCATTCCAGGACTAGTACTCCATTTGTGGAGTGGTCTTGTTCAAATGGTTGCTTGGTACGGTCCTTGTAATTCTCTTGCCACCACATGAAATCTTCTATTCTTAAGCTTTTCAATATCATGATTTGAAAGAGATGGTTATCTTCCTTTATTTTTAGTTCATTCTTTTATTTCTATTTTCTCGGCTGGCAGTAAGACACTTTTACGTAGCATTTTAATTCAATTCTATGGCTATTTATAGCACTTTAATATTTTAGCATTTGTGAAGTACCCAGAAAAGATAATAGCAATAACAATAGCACTTAGATTTATATACCGCTTCACAGTGCTTTTACAGCCCTCTCTAAGTGGTTTACAGAGTCAGCATATTGGCCCCAACCATCTGAGCCCTCATATTACCCACCTCGGAAGGATGGAAGGCTGAGTCAACCTTGAGCTGGTGAGAATCGAACTGCAGACAACTGGCAGCCCGCAGAAGTAGCCTGCAGTACTGCATTCTAACCACTGTGCTACCATGGCTCGCTAAATGTAAATAATGAAGTTCTAAGTTAAGAGTTCTCGATATAAGAAAAGTGTGGGAGAGGTTTACCAAGGACAAATAAGATGCAGGCGTTACTGTATACCATAAATTCCAGTTCTGAAATTAGTTTGTATGAATCCTCTGAGAAGAAATTAGGGCAGTACTTTGCCTTTGAATGATGTGCTGAGAAGGATTGCGCCTCAGTAAGTAGGCAAAGTTAAAGAAAAAAAATCTTTGATTTCATTGACATTTGTTTTAAAAGTGGAGGCATAGTTGTTATGATTATTTCTTTGGAGTGAAAATCCAAAGTGATACAACTGATTTAGAGGGAATGTATGATGCCTGGAGAACCTTCTGAAAAGTGAGAGGACATATCTCCAAGCTAGAAAATAATCCAAAAGCTGATCCCATCATGGCAATTTTAGTTGCAATCTCCATATTTACATCTAACTAGATGGTAGCACTTGATTGACCTTCTCCCAGACCAGTGTCAAAATGGGGAAGAGTTTGGGGAGCAGCATCTACACTTCTGACATCATATAGAAGGGAAATTTGATGCCATTAGTATCCATTTTTAATAACTATATTTAAGTAAAGGAAAGTAGAGATTACAGCTGGGTAAAGCAGGAGCTTACTTTTATTCTGGTTTGGAATCAATTGGTACAAATAGTATTTGGTAGAATAGGAGAGCCAATTTAAATCTCCACTTAGCCATGAAACTCTTGGCATGATTTTGGGGCAGTTTATGCCCTCAAGGAAGTGTTTTAAGGATGAATCTGGTGGAGGGAGCCAAGTGTATCACAGGATACTCTCTCTGTCATCCCTCTGATCCCATCATTTCTTTCAGACATTGAAAACTAAGCGAAGGACAAAATTCCTTTCGATAATATAAAACGATACTTCAAATGCTTCAAAGATGTAGAAAAATACATAATTACAAAGGTGTAAGTCGGGGATGTGAAACTTTATTTCATTGAGGGCCACATCAGGGTTGGGTTTAACCTCAGGGGGAGGGGCGGGAGACATGGCCAGAGTGGGCATGGCCAGCTTGACATCACTCATGTTGGGGCCGCCTGTAGTGGCCCAAGCGCTCTGCCAGAGAAAACAAAGCTCGGGAGGGCCGAGCTCCATTTTCACTGGCAGAGGGTTGCAGGAGGCCGTCACAGCCGAAAACGGGGCTCAGGAGGACTGTGTACAGACACCGCGGGCCAGTCCACCACTGGCAGAGACACCATGGGGCGGTCCTTCACTGTTTCCAGGGCGGCCCCGTAGGCCAGATATAAGCACCTTGAGATTGACACCCCTGGTGTAAGTGAACTCGAGTGTAAATTGTTTTGCCCAAAGTCTGTAGAGCAGATAATTACTACTTGTGGCAGGTACTTAATCTTAGTATCCATTCTACTACTGTAGTATCTCACTGCATGAAAAGACAAGAAACTAGTAACATCCAGGCCCATCAGCATGATAGGATAGTGGGAGCAGTAGTCCAAAAACAACAGGACACAAGTTGCCTGACCCTGCTCTAAGCTGAAGCTTTCCAGCACAATGGAAAAAATTAAGGTGATAATTAGTGGACAGAAAGAAAAGCAAAAGCCGTATTTGTAGGTGGGGTTTTTTATCCCTCATTTCCTTCTTTTCTCACTCTTTTTTGTTTTCTACTGTATGTCTTTTTGTTTGTTTTGTATATTTTACTACATTTAAAAATTCTAACTGCACACAAACACACACACACTCTTTCCAGCACAACCTAAAAGATCCACTCTATTGCAATTACTCTATTATTTTGTATTTTTTTCAAGACCATGGCATATCAAACATTAACCTCTTTTTTTTAAAAAAAAATGCCCCAAACATAGGGACTTCGATGCACCCCATCGAAGAGCTAATAGGCATCAAGAACAATTACGCAATTACAGGAGATAATTGCACTCAGCTGGTGGTCATTAGGCTCCTCTCCAGACTATAAAAAGCTACTTGTGCACATGCCCCTCTTTGTAGAAGTCAACGCAGGATTGAATGTCAGAGGACAGTACTGTCAGCTTGGCAGGCTGGATTGCTGCCAAGCCTTATCTGTGTTTCTTGCTGCCTGTGTTTGTCTGAGTTGCTGCCAAGGTCCTTATCTGTTTGTTATGCTTGGCTTTCAGCCACCGAGGTTTTGGTGTCTTGCTATTAAAGTACATTCCAGTTAAGCTTGTCTCGGCAGTCGTTACTGGACGGAGGAGGGGGTCAGAACACCATAGCAGCAGAAAGCAGCAATCATTGGGTGACCTTTGTTGAGAAGCTGGACAATGTAAATAAGTGCCACCGCATTGCGCTCAGAGATGGAATTGCTGGACCTGCTTTTGCTCACAGGCTAATCCCAGCTGTGTCGGGACTTTTCAGTGATCTTATTTTTCCTAATCTTGCATTAGATGGGAAAAAGAATGAATGGTATCTGTTGTGACCCAGCAGGAGCCGTTGGAGCTGCCACCAGATTCCGACAGTGAGGGTTCCTATGAGTCGGCTCTGGAGGATGTGGAGGACCCTGGACAGGGTTCCGATTCCGAGCAGGGCGCAGAGAGGATGGCTGGCCACCAGGAGGCACCTGAGCCTGGGATCAGTGGGGAGGAGACAAGGGAGAGTGAGCCGGAAGCCAGTAGTGAGTTGTTCCTGGATGCACGCCATCGAAGAGCTACTAGGCGTCAAGAACAATTACGCAATTACAGGAGATAATTGCATTCAGCTGGTGGTCATTAGGCTCCTCTCCAGACTATAAAAAGCTACTTGTGCACATGCCCCTCTTTGTAGAAGTCAACTCAGGATTGAATGTCAGAGGACAGTACTGTGAGCTTGGCAGGCTGGATTGCTGCCAAGCCTTATCTCTGTTTCTTGCTGCCTGTGTTTGTCTGAGTTGCTGCCAAGGTCCTTATCTGTTTGTTATGCTTGGCTTTCAGCCACCGAGGTTTTGGTGTCTTGCTATTAAAGTACATTCCAGTTAAGCTTGTCTCGGCAGTCGTTACTGCACGGAGGAGGGGGTCAGAACAGATATCTATAGTGTCACATGTCACCCCGTGCCCCCACGCTCCCCCCTCCCCCATGCACACACGCCCAACCCCCCTGTGTCCTGTTTTGGGCCAAGCAGCCTTCCATCTCCTGGGAGCAAAAATGGGTCAGGGGCTTGCACTGCCCCCCCCCATGCATGCATGGCAGAGACACAAAAATCTGGCTGGTGGTAGTATGTGGGCATGGACAGTGGAGCTGAGTTGAACTCTGCGCGCCACTTGCATGCCAGGACCCCCACACACACCTTGAGGGGTGTTAGGAGTGTCTTACCCCCACAGTATTTTTCTCCAGAGAGTAAGTAATCTGTGTACCAAGTTTGGTTGAAATTGCTCAAGGCATTCCAGAGATATGCAGGAACATATACACACATACACACACAGCGCCATTTTTATATACTGTATATAGATTATATTTATAACTTGTGGTTCTTCCAGGAGCTGAAAGTTTGGAGCACAGAAACTTGCCTGGGCACAGGAGACATTTTCATTGCTACGAAGCAGCTGGATGTGTTGCTACAAAATAATTTGCCACTAAGCTTTCTGAAAAGCATTGCAATCTCCCCCTCTTAAGTCACAGTGATGTGCTGAATTGCCTTAATGAAGATTTCAATGGCACTTTGTGTGGAATATAGGTTCTGCAGCAGAGCAGCACTTGGCATGAATCCCACAATGATTCTCACAAGAGGTCAGGGCACACCTGCCGATTGCTTGTACTGTGAAACACAGTTTAAGAAATGCTAGGACGCCTGTAGAGCTTTGCTACATCTTGGTCCAGCTCTCCTTATAGTAGACAACACATACATCTGTATTTGGTTCCCTCTTCATCACAATGCGGGGATCCTTGTCCTATCAGATTCAAAATATATAAAGGAAAAGTTTTTGTCAAAGACTGACTTTGACCATCTTTATTATTAACTTGGAAAATTATATACAATATTTAGTTTTCAACATTTTCTTGCATTTTTTAAATGCGTAACAAAAACTGGAGATAGTGGGTTGTGGAAACAAAGTACAATACCATTCTGTGCATAATAACTAGTTCCATTGAGTTCAGTTAGATGTACTCCCTGGTATGGGAACATATTATTGCTTGCAGCATAAACCTATCGTTACGTTGCTTCCAGTACTCATTGGGCTATAAGCTTCCCTGGTGGCCCCTTAGGAAACCCCCCACATTTCAGCTTTCTGTGAAAAGTCAAGTGTAATTCTATTATTTCATTCTGGTTTACAGAGGGAAAAAGGTATTTGATCACACAGTAATTAGTTTCATGGGACCTGCAGGTTAGCTTGCAAAGCAACATGAGACTAAACTTTCAATCCAAGTTACTCGTTGATATGTTACATTGATTGCAATATTGGAGATTATTTGTGTACTCAATTCTCCCCTTCCGTGGGACTAAGGGTACAATTATGTTACTCCTAGTGGAAGGAACTAGTGTTGTTGAGAGGCAATGATGTGCTTCAAAGAACACAGAAGCCTCTGCCTGTAAATCCTCTTTTTCCTAGGATAATTGGATTGCCCCATGAAAGTAACTTGTCATTCCAGGAAAAGATACTTTTCAGAATAGTAATCAGGCACTGTCTAAAAGCTTTTGTATTCTCTAAAGCAAATTTTTGCCTTTGAATTCAGAGTCCTACACCAGTGTTTCTCAACTTCAACAGTGTTGATATATGGACTTCAATATTGGAGAATGCTGAGAGTTGAAGTCCACATATTTTAATGTTGCTTAGGTTGAGAAACATGGTATTATTAGGCACAATTCAAACATGTATTGGGCATATTTATATAAAGTGGGTGTCATGTTGGGATCTTGTCTGGCAACAAAATAGCTTCCCTCATAGACAAGACCTGGCAATTCTTCAATATCAGATTAACCTGTCTCCCCATCCACTGTCTCAGGATGGTTCGCAGTCTCTGTTTCCTATTAATTCATTCATTCATCCTTTTGTATGTTCATTAATTAATTAATTAATTCGTTCATTCTGTAAAACTAATTTTAATTTTGGAAGAAAGAATCTGGTGGCACTAAGGAGATGCCTGGAGACACATTAATGTCTGCGGGTATGGCTTGTTTTAGGTATTTTCAAAACAACTTGTAAAGATCACATGATTGATTTGCTTTGTATAAAATATGATTTGGCAAATTTAAATAGCTAGAACTTGTGATGGCTTATAAACTACTTTCTATTTGCTTTTCAGAGTCGAACTCTTATAGATAAGCAACTATACAAAGTGTGCCTTTCTATGCAACACCTTGTCTATTATAGCTAAGCCAAGGTTGACTCAACCTTCCATCCTTCTGCGGTCAGTAAAATGAGGACCCAGATTGTTTGGACAGTATGCTGACTCTGTAAACCACTTAGAGAGGGCTGTAAAGCACTGTGAAGTGGTATATAAATCGAAGTGCTATTGCGTTCTACCTAAGCAAAACAAAAAAACCCCATAGGTTACAGAAATGCGGTGCCTGTCCTTCTCTTCTCCCAAATGTTTAAATATTTGGGGTGTTGGGTCTAAATTTCATTTCATTTCATTTCATTTCATTGAGTTTGTATGCTGCCCTATTCCCGAGAGACTCAGGGCGGCTAACAATAAAAAAGGGAGGGGATACAAAAAATAAATAAAAACAACAATTTAAAATTCTACAACAGCCGTAACCTCGAATGGGGCTGGATAGTTCAACAGCCCCAGGCCTGCCAGAACAGCCAGATCTTAATTGCTTTGCGGAAGGCCTGAAGGGTAGTAACGGTCCGGATCTCCACGGGGAGATCGTTCCAGAGGGCCGGAGCAGCCACAGAGAAGGCCCTCCCCCGAGGAGTCGCCAGCCGACATTGGCCGGAAGATGGAATTTGGAGGAGGCCCAGTCTGTGGGATCTAATAGGTCTTTGGGAGGTAACTGGCAGGAGGCAGTCTCTCAAGTACCCATAAATAAAATGTTCTGTGGGTAATGTCATTTTTATATATGCAATTTTCTATTTTCTAGGCTAGAGCTACAACTTTCATTATGTTCCTAATTCTGAATGCTGGAGGGTTTATTTTCGATGTCAGAGAATCTTATTTGGACATAAACCGAGTATATGGAACAAACATGGGACTCAAAAAAGCCATCCAAAAAGCAAAAGAAAGTGAGTCTTTTTAGGGGGAAAGCAATAACCAAGATGCAAATATTGACTCTGATAAAAGCAGAGTGCATTTGCTCCTGTTTAATTTTCATAGCATAATTATTATTTCTCTATTAATTTGGATTGCATTTTTTGTCCCCGAGGTGAATTCGTTCAGATTTCCCAGTTCTGAGTTAAATATTTGTATTTGACATGTGTCTAATCAATAAGAGAGAGATGCTGTGATGGATCTGTAGGGCTAGGATTAGTGTCGTATTTAAAATACAGCCATCTGTAAAGTTAAGAAATGCCTCGTTACTGTAGGTTTAGGTTTATTAGGTTTAGGTTTATTAGATTTATATGCCGCCCTTCTCCCAAGGACTCGGGGTGGCGTACAACATTAAAAGAAACACATAATACAAAAGTTTAAAAAAATTAAATAGAATATCCCAAAGAAACCCAATTAGAATTGACAATAACATTTTTTTAAAAAATTCGAATTAAAATTTACAATGATCAATAATTTATTTTGTTTTGTTCAGGCCAGGCTGGCTTGCTGGAAAAGCCAACTTTTTAGGGCACGTCGGAAAGACCGGAGGTCGGGGATTATACAAAGCTCCGGGGGCAGCTCATTCCAGAGGGAAGGCGCTCCCACAGAGAAGGCTCTCCCCCTGGGGGTCACTAGCCAACACTGTCTGGCCGATGGCTGGCTGAGGAGGCCAACTCTGTGGGATCGCACTGGATGGTGGGAGGCTACCGGTGGCAGTAGGTGGTCTCGCAGGTACCCTGGGCCTAAGCCATGGAGCGCTTTAAAGGTCATAATTAGTACTTTGAATCGCACCCGGAAGACAACCAGCAACCAGTGCAGGCCGCCTAAAAGGGGTGTAATTCTGGACCAGTTGAAGCCTCTGGGTGCTCTTCAAGGGCAGCCCCATGTAGAGAGCATTACAGTAGTCCAGGAGAGAAAGGACGATGGCGTGAGCGACTGTGCACAGAGCATCCCGATCCAGGAAGGGGCGCAACTGACGTACCAGGCGAACCTGGTAAAAGGCCCCCCCGAGTCACGGCCGTCAGGTGTTCTTCTAAACTAAGCCGCGTATCCAGGAGGAGGCCCAGATTGCGGGCCCTCTCTGAGGGGGCTAAAATTTCTCCCACTAACATCAAAGATGGAACAAGATGCACAAATCGGGATGACGGAAACCACAGCTACTCAGTCTTGGAGGGATTGAGCTTGAGCCTGCTCCTCCTGTAGCTAGATACCATTTACTAATGGTTTGTTTATGGCGTAGATTCTAACTCAGACAGAGGGGTTAGAAAGTCATGAGAAGTGTACACTGCCTACTGCAAGGCAGGCACTAAATAAACATTAAATGGTTAATATGGCACTATAATACAGAGGCGTGAATGGTTATCATTCCTGCGTAGGAAGGTGATAAGAGGGTATGGAGCAAATATTTGACGTCACTGTATCCACCTGCTCTGGTTGTATATACAATAACCCGAAGCACAGTAGTTATGCAGCAAACAAGTTGTTGATTAAAAAAACAAGTTGAAGGGCATGTCCCAGTAACCTTAAAGTTAGTGACCAATATAATTCTTTTATCACTTTACAATTTTTTTAATTCATGTGTTCCATCGATGCAATACTAAATCATGGAGATTATCTCCCCGTGAGCTAAGTTGGTCTGTGCAATAAATTTATATGCATGCATACTTACATCAGTTTTGAAATCAAGTCCTAGTGAAGTTGCAGAGAGAGAACAAGGTGGCAGAGCCCTGCAGGAGCAGAATGGACAAAATCAATGTCCTGATTTCCAAAATAAAGCTTGACATTTGGGTTAGCTTCACAGAAATTCAATACCTTTTCCTGTATATGCAGTACATATGTAC
Source organism: Thamnophis sirtalis (assembly GCF_051295495.1). Classification (NCBI taxonomy): domain Eukaryota; kingdom Metazoa; phylum Chordata; class Lepidosauria; order Squamata; family Natricidae; genus Thamnophis; species Thamnophis sirtalis. The sequence continues at coordinate 117,001,371 of NW_028261386.1, read as the reverse complement.
AAGAGGAAAATGACATAAATCAATTCAAACAAAATGGCAAGGCAGTGGAAAACCACATTCAGTTAAAATAAAGCAATGGGACATGGACACTGAGTATATGGATCCCAGCATATCAACACATGGATTCCCAAAAAGCCCTCTTATAAAAACTATCCCAATTATTTTCATTGCAGTCCCACCAGGCACGTGGAGCAGAGGTGGGTTCCTACCAGTTCGCACCTATTCGGTAGAACTGGTTCGTCAAATCTACCGAACCGGTTAGAAGAGGTTCCACCAGTGGACCCGGAAAGCAGGCCACACCTACAGAAGAGGTTCCAAAAAATTTTGAAACCCACCACTGGCAAGGATCTTGTAACTCGACAGCTTTAAGACTTGCATGCTTCAATGCCAGAGTTTCTGAATAGCTACTTGGACCGACCTAAGTACTAATTCATAATTTCATATCTGGTCACATGGGCAGCAAGCCACTCCCGCAAAGGAGGCCACACCCACAGAGTAGGTTCCAACAATTTTTGAAACCCACCACTGATGTGGAGATAGATAGATGATAGATAGATAGATAGATGATAGATAGATAGATAGATAGATAGATAGATAGATAGATAGATAGATAGATAGATAGATAGAGGTATAGATACGTGTGTGTGTGTGTGTGTGTGTGTGTGTGTGTGTGTGTATCGATAGCACTTAGACATATACTGCTTCACAGTCCTTTACAGTATAGTTTGCTATCAATTTTTATCTAGTACTTATGTAGCTTCTGGTTAATGCAATAGCAAAGGGTATTTTGAAGTGTTTAAAATGTTCTCTTTTTCAAAGTGATCTCAGTTTTTCTCTTTTTCACAGGATGTTTGTTTGCAGTGTTTTGGATGTATTGCGATAAAACTTTTAGAAATCTTTTATGCAGTGTCTGAACAGAGCAGCATGAATTATCTACGGTTTAACTACTTTATTAGAGTCTGTTCTGCATGGACACAAACATCCATTCACATGTCCACAATATACATACCAAAAGGGAAGAAAAGTGCAGGTAAGAGCCATGGTGGCGCAGTGGTTAGAATGCAGAATTGCAGGCTAATTCTGCTGACTGCCAACTGCCTGCAGTTTGGCAGTTCGATCCTAACTGGCTCAAGGTTGACTCAGCCTTCCCTCCTTCCTAGGTCAGTAAAATAAGGACCCAGATTGTTTGGGCCAATATGCTGACTCTGCAAACTGCTTAGAGAGGGCTGTAAAGCATTGTGAAGTGTTATATAAGTCTAAGTGCTATTGCTATTGCTAATTCTCAATTAACAATGACTATTGAGCCTGGAATTGCCCTTGCCACTGTAAGTGACTTAGTTCTAAAGTATGACATCATATGACTGCACTGCTTAGCAATGGCAATTCTGGCAGTCCCCCAGATGCTGAATTTAAGCAATCATTGTGCAGGTCATTAAGAAAAGACTTCATGTCCTTGCGACTTCCAGCTGGGAAGTTGGCAGGTCACATGGGAAATTGCTCTCATGTGACCATGGTATGAGGTGACAGCCAGAGATCTGAGAACCAGTCATGAATTCTCTTTCTTCATTGTATGTTTGAACAGTCACTGAACAGTGGATGTAAGTCAAAGGCTACCTGTATAGAGAAAGCGAAAACACCAGTGTTGGGTTGCCTGTGCTCTACATGGGGCTGCCCTTGAAGAGCATCCGGCGACTTCAGCTAGTTCAGAATGCGGCTGCGCGAGCGATTGTGGGTGCACCTCGGTTCACCCACATAACACCTATCCTCCGCGAGCTACCTGTCGATCTCCGGGTGCGCTTCAAGGTGCTGCTTACCACCCATAAAGCCCTCCATGGTAGTGGATCTGGATACTTGAGAGACCGCCTTCTGCCAATTACCTCCTCGCGACCAATTAGATCACATAGATTAGGCCTCCTCCGAGTTCCATCTGCCAGTCAGTGCAGACTGGCAACTACGCGGAGGAGAGCCTTCTCGGTAGTAGCTCTGACCCTTTGGAACGATCTCCCCGTGGAGATTCGTACCCTCACCACCCTCCAGACCTTCCGCAAAGCCCTTAAGATCTGGCTATCCCGTCAGGCCTGGGGTTAAAGTTGTAACTCACCCCCACCCGAATGGTATGAATGTTGTGTTCTATTTTAATTATGTATTGTTCTTATGTGTCACTGTTTGTATTCCCTTCCCTATGAGTTGTAAGCCGCCCTGAGTCCCCCCCCAGGGAAAAGGGCGGCCTATAAATAAACTTTAAAACTAAAACTAAAAAAACTAAAAAGCCTGCAGTACACGCCGGTATGGGCATACCGGAGCCCACCCGGAGCACCAGGTACCGTTGTGGTATGGTGCTCCGGAGGGCCCTCCCGCCCGCCCGAGGTCCTTACTTGTCCTTTAAGCCTTTGCCGCTTCCGCACACGGACACGGTGCGTATGGCACCTGCGCAACGCTCCACCGAGCAGCTGAAGCATCGCGGAGGTGTCGCAGGTAGGTACAATGCATGCTCCCACCACACGCGTCCATGTGGGTGATGCCAAGCCTGTTCCAACCGTACCTGTTGGAAAGGGATTTGGAACCCACCACTGGAAAAAATACCCTTCTCCTCCATTGACCAAATGAATTAAAGGGAGGTGTGAGATTCTGGAGGGCTTTTTTGTTGCTTTTCCGGTTCCATCACAAAACTGCGGTAGACAAAAGCACGCTTGACGAAAGCGCGTACGTGACGTCATCACAGCGCGATGAAAACATCGCGCTGTGAGTGGTAAATTTAAAATTAAAGCGAAAACCTTACCCTAACCCCCCCAAACCTAACCCTAAACCTAACCCTTAACCTAACCCTAAACCTAACCCTAAACCTAACCCTTAACCTAACCCTAAACCTAACCCTAAACCTAACCCTTAACCTAACGCTAAACCTAACGCTAACCCTTAACCTAACGCTAAACCTAACCCTAACGCTTAACGTAACCCTAAACCTAACCCTTACCTTTATGTGAATCGGCTTGCTTTAATTTTATTTTAATTTCAATTTAATTTATTTTTAATTTTTTTCGTCGCACTGCTGATGACGTCAGGTACACGCTTTCGTCGAGCGCGGTTTTGTCTACTGCGGTTTTGACGGGTCACGGCTTTTCCAACACCCTCCTTCCATTTTTATGGGCCGGGACTTGTGCTGTTTCTTAGAATAAATGTTAATTCACAGTTTATTCCAGCCTTATGCCTTTTATTTTTGTTGACAGTTTCAACTACTTTTCCCAGGAAAAGAAAATCATCTGTATTTGCACTGGCCATACAATCCTTTCTTTAGTTTATTCCTGTTTTATCAGCTCAAATGAATGGTGCCAATTGATGGCTTGTTTTCTGCGGCTCTCTTATCACTTTCCCCTTGGCTTCCTTTTTCTCGTTATTTATTAATAAAAGAATAAATATACTGTAGAGCACGGTAGGTTTTAGCAAAATTGTTAGAGGACATCGAGAACAAAGAATGAATATTTATGTGTGTGGATACAAACACTTATACAGAATGCAACTATATTTCTCACAGTGCTTTGTTTTCTCCCACTGCAAGGCTACTCACTCTGTCTACTAACTCTTCCCGATCTGATAAAGCCCATGAGAAGAGCTCCCTCATGAGGACTTCCATTGAGATCCTTTTGAAATCATTTTAACAGGTTTAATATAATACTATGTTGTTTTATCTTAGATATTGTTTTAATTGCTGATTGGGAGCAACCCAGAATTCGATATTTAGATGGGTGCCACCAATATAAGTGTTTTAAATAATTGAATTAGTGTGGGAAGGCAGAGTAGCTGCCGAGCTTTGGAAGGAAGATAAAACAGCAAGATCTCTTCTGTACTTCATTTGGGTCCTTTCAACATTCAGTAGCAGCAAGAGCATCACCCTAGATATTTTCTTCTTTGAAAGACATTTCAAAAGCAAATGTCTGTCGTTAGACTGAATGGAAAAACTGGTAAAAAAATATTCAGAGCAATTTTTAAACATAACACTATTTTAGTTACCTGTTTGTCTTTGTGTGTGTGTGCGTGTGTGTGTGTGTGTATATATATATATATCACAGCTAGCCATACCCTTGCTGGGAATCGAACCTGTGCTATATTGCCTTTTAGGCAGATGTGTTAACCATTGAGCTACAGAGCTCGACTCCTTATCAGCCAGGCCAGGGTGAAAGGTATATATTTAAAGTCACAACCCCTGGTATGCCCAAATATGGGAGGAAGGTCACACTTCCGCTCTCTGTCCTTCGGCTCGTCACAAGAGACCATCCAGACAGAAACCCAATATTTTTTACTGTTGCCTTTTTGTTACATTTGTTATATTTATGCTGATAAATAAATAAAGGGAGACTAGTATAGATCTATTTCAAGCTATTTAGCTCTCATCAGCTAGCCATACCCTTACTGGGATTAGAAACTCTGCTGTATTTGGGCATACCAGGGGTTGTAACACTTAATACATACATACATACATACATACATACATACATACATACATACATACATACATACGGAGAACCTTGTGGCTTAGTGGTTAACACAACTGCTTAATATGTAATACAGCCCAGGTTCGAATCCCAGTAAGGGTATGGCTAGCTGATGAGAGCTAAATAGCTTGAAATAGATCTATACTAGTCTCCCTTTATTTATTTATCAGCACAAATGCAATATATATATATGCATGCTTTGAATACACACACACACACAGACAGAGCATTTTTTAGTATTGCGCATATGGGCGCAGCACATCCCTAAATGAACTGGCAGTAGCAGTAGCTGGAACTCACCCCTGTTCCACATCTGCTACTTGGGAGAAAGACTATTATAGATCTGGATAAAAAGTGGAAGCTGCATCACACCTTCAACAAACATACAGTATGTATTGTTAAATCTATGGTTTTCCCAGTTGTAACATATGGTTGTGAAACTGGACTGTCATAAGGCTGAACAAAAAGGAATTGATGCCTTTGAATTGAGGAGCTGGAGAATACTATGGGCCATAACAAAAAAAATATCATTAAATACCAAATGAAAAAAAAAATCACTGGAATTACCAATAGTGAACACAAAGCTTAAAGCTTGCCTCCCTTAAAATGTTATATATGGTTTTTATATTTCTGATATTTTATTGTATGCAACCCAGACACCCCTTTTGAGGGAGATGGCAATTTAAAAAAAATGATTTTGCATTCAGAACATTTATTTATTCATTGTGAAGCCTATTGATGCCTTCAAAATAAAAGGAAATCTAAAAAGGAGTAGTTAGAAGGCAGTATTTGTACACTTAAAAGAAACTGCTATGTTGATGAAATGATTTCTACTGGTCATAATAAGTGATCAGAAGTAACTGAATGATTGAACAATCATTAATCAATACCAATTGACATTATTGTATCACATGCAGAAAAAATCTCATTACTTTACTTACAGATTGTTATTGGAAGTGCTAAGAATCTGTGCCCTTTGACCTACAACCCTGTTCTCATTAACTCAGATATTGCAGGGAAGGGTATGAAATCACAGAGTTGTTTTAACATGTAAAGCAGAAGTAGGGAATTATGACCCCTCTATGACTTGAGGACTTCAACTCCCAGAATTCCTGAGCCAGTTGGCTCAAGAATTCTGGGAGTTAAAATCCACAGATTATAAAAGGGCCATAGTTCCCCATCCCTCATGAAGAAGATAATTATTTTCTCAAAATTGTTACAATTTTGAAAACCATTTGTAGAAAACCATTTGTAGAAAATGTATAAGTAGGGGAAAAAAAATAATTTACTTGCCTTTACCAAGAACTCTTCATTCCAGTTTTTTTTAAATCCTATTTTAAAAATCCTATTTTATATTTTTCCATTGAAAAGAGCCACATTGGCACGGTTAGAGTGTAGTACTGCAGGCTACTAATGCTGACTGCCAAACTGCAATTTGGCAGTTCAAATCTCACCAGGCTCAAGGTTGACTCAGGCATCCATCCTTCTGAGTTGGGTAAAATCAGGACCCAAAATTGTTTGGGGCAATATGCTGAGAAACCGCTATGTGGAGAGGGCTATGTGAAGTGGTATATAAATCTAAGTCAGTGTTTCTGAACCTTGGAGACTTGAAGTCCTGTGGACTTCAACTCCCAGAATCCCCTAGCCAGCATAGCTGTGCTGGCTGGGGGATTCTGGGAGTTGAAGTCCTGTGGACTTCAAGTCTCCAAGGTTCAGAAACACTGATCTAAGTGCTATTGCTAAAATAATGTCAATTCTTATGGGGTGAAATTAATTCTCACCATCACTGTTGATTTATAGATGGATTTGTTAAAAAAAAATAGTTTGAGCTGTTTCTTCATTCTCTCCCAATGAAGTAATTGGTTCTTCCCCAAAGAAAACACGTTCGAAGTACAAATGGTTCAATTTCAATTCCAATCCAATAGATTTTTAACAGTGGTTTCATGGAAAACGTCTTAAACTTTGCTGCTTACGGTATTAAGATTCAAGCCTGAAGTGACTTAAGGCCAAGATTTATTTATTTTTTTGTTCATGTGTTTAATTTCTATAGTCATCCATCTCAGTCCAATTGGCAGGAAACATACGTAGATATTTTAATTAATGGTTTGGGATAGGAAAGTATAAACCACTGTTTGAAGGCTAGGATTCTCTCACAATGTGGTAAATTGTGTATTTACCAGTGGAAGTTAACTTGATGGTTGTGCCTCTTGTTTTCTGTAAGTCTTGAGTTAGCAACCTGAATTAGTAGGATTTTCTTAAACAATTTGCTTCTGAAGAAGCCAGTGGAAGGAAGATAAATATATTTGTAATGTGTTGGCTACTCTGAAAGGTCTGTTTATTTGACTTGTGGAGGACAAAATCTGAGATGCAACTACTGTATTACATAACACTATGAGGCAACAATTGTCTAGTAACATCGTATTTAAGTTTATCAGAATCTATTGTACAACAGAGATTTAAGTGATATCATGACATAGGAATTGTATTGTAATGGCAACTCATTGTTGTGTTGCTGCACAGGTTCAATCACTTGAATTATAATGGGATCACCTCCCATAGACCGATTAGATCTCACAGGTTAGGTCTTCTCCGGATCCCATCTGCCAGCCAATGTCGGCTGGCGACTCCCCGGGGGAGAGCCTTCTCTGTCGCAGCTCCAGCCCTCTGGAACGACCTCCCCGTGGAGAGCCGGACCCTTACGACCCTCCCGGCCTTCCGCAAAGCCGTTAAGTCCTGGCTGCTCCAGCAGGCCGTGGGGGCTTTCGAAATATACAGCCCCACGGAAACTGTGACTGTTGTGTATTTTAAAGTGTTGTTTTGTTTATTTATCCCCTTCCCTTGTTTATTGTAAGCCGCCCGGAGTCCTTCGGGAGTGGGCGGCATACAAGACCAATAAACTCAAACTCAATGCCTAAAAGATCTTTCCTGCCCTATCAAGCTTTTCCAGGGAATCACTGATCAGAACTTTACTGCTTAGCTTGTTCGGTATATTGTTTGAAGTTGGCATTAATTCACTTTTAAAAGTTTGGCATATTGCTTTAATTTGTGTTACAGTGTTTCCTCAAAAATAAAATGGGATCTTATTTTCTTTTGATCCCTGAAATAAGCACTTGGCCTTATTTTCAGGGAGGTCTTATTATATTTGAGGTGCAGGAGGCAGCAAGCATGGTCACCTCACGGCTGCTGCTGTGTTGCAATGTTTTCGGGGGAGGATTTATTTTCAGGGGAAGGCTTATTTTAGCACATGCGCTCAAAAGCCTAATTGGGCTTATAAAGAGGATATATAATGTATTAATACAGATGGATTCGGAAACAGAATTAGTTAAAGATTGTATGATAAAATGGGCTCAAAATATTGAAGAACCAATAATGTTGGATACATGGGAAAGAATCTGGGTAAGAAATGTGAAATTTACACAAGCTCAAAATCTGAGAGAAAATTTTTACAAGATGTTCTATAGATGGCATTTAGATCCTAAAAAGTTGGCTTCTATGTATCTGAATGTACAGCCTAAATGTTGGAGGTGTGGTTCTCTTGATGCTACATATTATCATATATGGCGGACCTGCCAAAAGGTTAAGGCATTCTGGATAAAAATATGGTAGATTATGCAAAATATCTTTAAAAGAAGGATAAAGTTTACTCCTCAGTTATTTTTACTAGGTATATGTACTGACTTTACAGTGGTAGAGACTAACTTGATTCTGCACCTAATAACGGCAGCATGACTGTTGGTGGCGCAATACTGGAAGAAGGAAGACTTGCCTACAATTCAAGAATGGACATTGAAAGTCACAAACTTAGCCGAGATGGCTAAAATATCGGCATATCTTAAAGATCACTCAAATGAGAGATATAAACGAGACTGGAAAAAATGGATTGACTATATACAAAATAAATACGGGACCAAGAAACTCCAGTTAGCCTATGCTTAAGATCAGAAATGATTTAAATTGTTTAAAGTTAGTTCAGCAAGAAGAAGCTAAGGTCAATGTAGAATGTCATTAATTTCTTTATTTCTTTTTTCTCAATAGATTTTAGACTGTGTTTGTTAAAAATCCATACCGTGTACGGGTTCTGGGAAGTCGGGGGGGAGGAGGAGGGGGTAGGGGGGGTGAAGGGAGGGAGGGGCATACAAAAAAATTTATACTTCGATGTTTTAATGATTGACGAATGATGAAATATTTGTGTTTTAAAAGAAATAAAACCGTTGAAATAAAAGAAAAAAAAGCCTAATTGGGCTTATTATCCAGAGAGGTCTTATTTTCAGGGAAACAGGGTATATTTTGCACCACTGGGTTACATGTTGTTTTTAACAGAAGTAGCTTTTAATGTTGTAAAATTAAATGAAACCAGATGATCTATTATTAATAAGTATATTTCATCTTCCAGGAAATCAGAAAGCTAACAGACAAAGTGCTTCAATCTGGAACCCATGGGAAGTACGGATGTCAAATTTCAAATCTGGAGTAGTTGTGGTAATTTTGGAATGGAGAAATTTTAAACCCAACTCCCAGAAGGCCGCCGAAGATGAATCATACTAACTACACTTCAGAAGCCAACATGGCTACGAAATCTAAAACTGTCACTGAAAATTTGCTAATTACCTTGTCTCTCTCCATAATTACAACCCTGACCATGCTACTGAATTCTTCTGTTATTTCAGCAATCTGCACAACGAAGAAGCTCCACCAGCCAGCCAACTACCTTATATGCTCACTGGCCCTTACAGATCTGCTTGTTGCTATTCTAGTGATGCCCTTGAGCATTGCCTATATAGTGATGGACAGATGGATCTTGGGATACTTCCTCTGTGAGGTATGGCTGAGCATAGACATGACCTGCTGCACGTGCTCGATACTCCATCTTTGTGTCATTGCCTTGGATAGATACTGGGCGATTACAGATGCTATTGAATATGCCAGGAAAAGGACTGCCAAGAGAGCTGGCATTATGATCTGCACCGTATGGGCAATATCGATTTTCATCTCAATGCCTCCATTGTTCTGGCGAAACCACCGTAACAGCAGCAATTCCAGTGACTGCCAGATCCAACACAGTCATATCATTTATACCATATATTCCACATTCGGAGCGTTTTATATCCCGCTCACCCTCATTCTGATTGTCTACTACAGAATCTATCATGCAGCAAAGAGCCTGTATCAAAAACGTGGGTCAAGCAGGCATCTCAGCAGCCGAAGCACCGACAGCCAAAACTCTTTTGCCAGTTGTAAACTCACGCAGACATTTTGCATTTCAGACTACTCCATGTCCGATCCCACCACGGAATTTGATAGGATCCAGTTTTCGGTCAGGAGTCCTCCTTTTGACCACGATCCAGATTTGGTTGGGGACCGCCAACAGATTTCCAGTGTCAGGGAGAGAAAGGCCGCCCGCATCCTTGGCCTCATTTTAGGTGCATTCATTTTATCTTGGTTGCCATTTTTTATTAAGGAGCTGGTTGTGGGCCTTGGGATATGTTCCGTCTCGCCCGAGGTTGCTCACTTTTTGACATGGCTTGGCTATGTGAATTCTCTTATCAATCCTCTGCTGTATACTAGCTTTAATGAAGATTTTAAGTTTGCCTTTAAAAAACTCATCAAATGTTGGGAACACCCTTGAAACAACCCTGCATAATGTTGTTCGACTTTATTGGTCTTAACTATATGGAAAGAAACAATGCCATCTAGAAACCTTGGTTTATTTCAGAAGGAAGAGAGGTTGGATTATTTAAGAAAAAGGACATTTCCCATTTTACTTCTCTTTCAGCTTAACTTTTTTCTCTGTTGCCTGTAAATCTGTCAAACTGTTTCTACCTCCTTGTATCATGAGTATGTAAGTTTCTATTCTATGAGTTTCAAATATACTTTATTACGGGCACTTTTGCTTTCTCTTTGTTTCCTTTGAAACCAGGACACACACACGATAGAGCCAAAATGGGTTTAGGCCCGTGTTTCCCAACCTTGGCCACTTGAAGATGTCCAGACTACAACTCCCAGAATTCCCCCAGCCAACTGGCTGGGGGAATTCTGGGAGTTGAAGTCCGGACATCTTCAAGTGGCCAAGGTTGGGAAACACTGGTTTAGGCCATTGAATTGTCGACATTCATCTGTGCCAATGATGGCCTGTTCACTTGCTTCCCCAGCTGATTGATGAGACCTACAGTACCTTGAATTTCAGTAATTCAGCCATTATTCAGAATGGGAAGTTAATGCCTCCTTCACCCCTGCTCCTTAGGTTTATGGCTTTACAGTTACTTTGAGCCACACTGGGTAAAATTCTCCTTACTGCTTTTCCTTGTAAATACGAAACAGTGTACTGCTGTATACTATTTGTGAATCCACATGCACACACTAAAAGCTGGATAGAAGAGTGAAAGAAGAGCATCCATTGAGCCCAATGAGCATCTTCACTCACAAATGAAGCTGCGTCTTCAGAAGATCAGACCTCATATTTTTTATGATATTATAGGTAGTCCTTATAGAGACGTGGTGGCGGCTCAGTGGCTAAGACGCTGAGCTTGTCGATCAGAAAGGTCAGCAGTTCGGCAGTTTGAATCCATTGCACCGCGTAACAGAGTAAGTTCCCGTTACTTGTCCCAGCTTCTGCCAACCTAGCAGTTCAATAGCATGTAAAAATGCAAGTAGAAAAATAGGAACCACCTTTGGTGGGAAGGTAACAGTGTTCCATGTGCCATTGGCGTTTAGTCATGCCGGCCACATGACCACAGAGACGTCTTTGGCTATTCGGCTTTGAAATGGAGATGAGCACCACCACCTAGAGTTGGGAACGACTAGCACATATATGTGAGGGGAACCTTTATCTTTACCTAGGTAGTCCTTGATTTATAATGGTAAAGGCATTCTGGAGCTATGCCTCTACCAGAGCTGGAGGGCACCACATTAGAGGAGGTTATAATAAACATGTAATATAGTAAATCTGAATATATAAATACTCCCCCTGTACTGTTAGGGTGTTTTGTTTTGTTTTTGAGGAATTGCAAAAGGCTTTTAAAAGTTATGACAATTATAAGGAATTAAAATCATTATAATTGACCTTTAGAACAAACAGTCATAGTTCCTTGTAGAATTAAAAAGTTGGTACACAGTATTAAAAGGCTCCATATTATTCTCATTCATTATGAGATACGTTCCAGCAGGTTCAGAAATTGTGCTAATTGTTCTTCACAGCTGCTTTCACATCTGTGCTGAAAGCTTCGGCAATTGCTATGTAAACTGTAATATTCAGTAACAACATAATCTTTGATCTTGCTCTCTGGCATCACTACTCCTTTCAAACTACTAATTAGCATCAGGCTTAAGGCTGTATATGATTAAATTGAAGACCATGTTTATTCTTTGCTAGATAGTTTCAGATTACCCAATTAAAACTGAGAACAACACCATTTCTTTAAAAGTGATGATAATAATAGGTGAAGTTACTTCTTCCTTTCTGACCATTTCAACCAATGAAAGGCACTGATAGTAAGCAACATTTTCAAGAGCTACTCGGGTTTGATTTTTAAGAGCTTATTCAAACGATCGATTAAAAATGTGCCAATACAGATTTTGAGTATCCAGAAGAAACAACAAAATATTTAGTTTCCAAAGAATTGACTCAGTGGAAATAATCTCATTGATATCCAGAATATGGAAGCTCATTTTAGAAAAATGGATTGTATGTAATTTGAGACATATGGTATTGAGAGCACCCCAATGTCGTTAAACCTAATTTTAAAGTAGAGAGTTTTTTAAAATACCTTCACAGGAAGTACCCCTGGATAGCCGAGGTGGCGCAGTGGTTAGAGTGCAGTACTGCAGCCACTTCAGCTGACTGCTAAGCTGCAGTTCGGCGGTTCAAATCTCACCGGCTCAAAGGTTGACTCAGCCTTCCATCCTTCCGAGGTGGGTAAAATGAGGATCCAGACTGTGGGGGCAATATGCTGACTCTGCAAACCGCTTAGAGAGGGCTGAAAGCCCTATGAAGCGGTAGATAAGTCTAACTGCTATTGCTATTAAGGCAAAATAAACAAAACATATTAACTAGAATGACATCCACATGGTATTCCTCTGTCGTGTCCCACATTAATATGTTTTGGTTGTGATGGTTTGTGTAGAAGTGTAAAACGGAATTAATGCAATCTTTGGATGGGTATGTTGCAATGTACGAGTTCTGTTCAATGGCTTTGTGGCCTGATTTTATTTCTGCAGAAGAGGATGAGCATGAAGTATTCTTCCCTTTTTGACTTCAACCACTCAAGTGAGGATGTGACTGCACACGCATGTGCTCACTAGCCGTTTCCGTGGCCCAGTTGCAAACCTTTCACGGCCCACTAGTGGGCTACAGCCCACAGGTGGGGGACTCCTGCCATAAATGACTAAAAAATAATGACATTCATATGGGAATGCCATCACCCAAATACCCCCTATTGCATGCTTGTGTCCCAATGCCTGAATATGCTTACAGGATGACCATTTAAATGACATCATATATATTGTGTCATTCACATCCCTTTACCAGTGGTGGGTTTCTACTGGTTCGGACCGGTTCGGCCAAACCTGTAGTGGTTTTGCGGCCTGAGTCGCTGGAACTGGCAGCGACCCAGATCTGCCACGCCCGAGTTGGTCCTCCATTTTGTTTTTTGCTTCTGCGCATGCACAGAGCAATTTTTATTGCACTGCTCATGCTCTCGTGGCGCACCCATAAGTGAACCAGCAGTAGTGACTGCCGGGACATACCCCTGCCCTTGACCCTGTTTGCAAATACACATGATTACAATTCTCCTCTTCCTGGCCAGAAATGTATTGGCAACTTTTCTGAGGATAATGGGATTAGTAGCTCAAAACATCACGAAAGCTTGAAATTGAAGAAGGTTAACATAAGGTAGATAGGGCAAAATTCATGCACTTTCATTACACTTGCTTCTGATAATTTAAGTATAGTCTGTTTAGGGTCAGGGGCCACTGGTATTGATCCACTGTACAGCATTTGAGAAGAAGTTTGCCTTCTGGTGTGTTTCTGGAATTGTTTTGTCATTTTTTCCAAGAAAGCCTGTCATTGATATTCCCTAAAAATCTGCCATTCATGTATAATAAACAAAGGACTAGCCTGATTACTTCTTTTCACTTACCTTAGCTCTTATTCTCTCTCTCTCTCTCTCTCTCTCTCTCTCTCTCTCTCTCTCTCTCTCTCTCTCTCTCTCTCTCTGTTCCCCACCCCCCATTGATTTATTTCTCAGCTTCTATTTTATTCGTTGATATATAAGTGCAAATTGTGTTACGAGTTCCTCCACTAGATGGCGATCTAAAACCATCAATCAGACAGCACTATTGATTCCCCTGAAATTAACGCTAATAGGGCATTGGCTGACTGAATCAGAAATGTACAGGGAATTCAGAAAAGGATAGAAAATGGAACAAAGTGGAGTGAACACTTTTAAAATGATGCCAGAAACAGCTCAATTTATGATCGATGAGGCATTTTAAGAACAGTAATTATTTCACTACATCTCTCTCTCTCTCTCTCTCTCTCTCTCTCTCTCTCTCTCTCTCTCTCTCTCTCTCTCTCTCTCTCTCTCACACACACACACACACACACACACACACACACACACACACTCCTCCATCTCTCTCTCTCTCTCTCTGAAATATCAGGCCACCCAGAGTGATACTGAAGCTACTACAGGTGATGCAGTCAGAGATTGAGGTTAAACTAGTGTTGAAAGTTGTCACCCACCCGTCTCCTAGAAGAATGGAATATTTTGAGAAATATTAAAAAGGCAGATTATTATAATTTCCCTAAAGGAGGAATGGGGAAACATGCTCTTGGAGACAGAAAGCATCCCCCACATTTCTTAATAGCCTTCAGCAGATGTCAGCACTTGAGAAATAAAGAGCTTATTGAAAATTAGATAGCTCTATTCATAAGCAAATACCCTCACCCAAGAGCCAAACTAGGTCAAAGCCATAATAGGAATTGCCCAACAACCTTTCAGAACACAAACTTCTTCATTGCATCATCTCAGTAGTCCAAACTTCAACCAAACTTAGCTCAGAGAAACACCTAGGATTTGTACTTTGCCTATAGAGCCAGCTATGACCCCTACATGGCCTCAAGGGAGTCTGACAACAACCAATAGAATATGTGTTCTTGCATAGAAACAGGAAGTTCAAGTACAAACCCCAAAGAAGATATAAAAACCCCTCACTCTCAACTCCATTTTGTCAGCTGCCCAGAACCAGCCATGTGGTTCTGCTTCATCAATAAACCATCTTCCCAATCAACCTCCATGTTTCCAGTGTCTTTCTCCCAGCTTGAAACTGAACCAGATGGATATGTCTTCCCACACTAGTTTAATTGCAGACCCTAGGGAAAAAAAACCTTCATGAAGATATCCATACAGGAAGCCATATATATGTATAGCAAAAGCAAGATTCAAGTCTTGATGCTTCTTGTCTCTCGCTTGCTTTGTCTTGCTCTCCTGCCTGTCTGATGCAACAAAAGAAGACAGAGAAGACACCTATGCATCAGTGATGGGTTCCTACTGGTTCAGACCGGTTTGACCAAACTGGTAGTAGTTTGGTGGCCTAGGTCACTGGAACTGGCAGCGACCCAGGTCTGCCACGCCCCTGAACTGGTTCTCCAGGTGGCGCCTATGGCATCCTGTTTTTCAATTCTGTGCATGCGCAGAACAATTTTAATTGTACTGCGCATGCACACACACACACACAGCGCACCCACGAGCAAACCGGCAGTATTGCCTTCTGGAACCCACCTCCTGCTGTGCATTGTTACTGTAATGACCCAGTCTGGGTTCAAGGCCATCCACATTCCATCGGTGGTAGGCTTTCTTCCCATCTTCAAGAAGAGAGGAAAGTATGTCACTTGGGAAGAACCTTCCACTCACCACTGTCCTAGGAAATTTAAAAAAAAAGACTGCTGAGTGAGATTCTGCTTTTTCCATCAATCAAAGCACGAATAAACACAGAGATACAGAGCCTGCAGGTAGATGTGTTCTGCAGCCCCTGCAGCTGGTAGGGTCCTGCAACGGGTTCCTGGAGCTCTGGAAATTGCTAACTCTACACACACACACCCCCAGTGTCCTCTTCTATGTGGACATTTGCATAGAGTGGGTGTCAGCCAGTGGTGGGTTTCAAAAATTGTTCGAACCTACTCTGTGGGTGTGGCCTCCTTTGTGGGAGTGGCTTGCCGCCCATGTGACCCGATGGGAGTGACTTGCCACCCATGTGACCGGATACGAAGATGCCGACGACACTTGTCAGAACCACCTTAAATTACCTCACACACAGCACTGGCATGCATAAGAATATGATGTAAACTTGTTTTTTAAAAGGCATCTTTGGTTTGCGTTAAAACAACTTCAACACACGCAATGTTCTGATTGCACCACAAATGCAGTAGTCATCCTTACCTTTCACAGAGGCACTGAGTTTTATAAATATGAGCATGATAGTATAGAATAATCATATCCAAGGACCAGTGGTGGGTTTCAAAAAAATTTGGAACCTCTTCTGTAGGTGTGGCCTGCTTTCCAGGTCCGCTGGTGGAACCTCTTCTAACCGGTTCGGTAGATTTGACGAACCGGTTCTATCGAATGGGTGTGAACTGGTAGGAACCCACCTCTGGTGTCAGCAACCCACGGCTCCAGAGCCGCATGTGGCTCTTGCATCCCTCTGCTGCAGCTCCCTGTTGCCTTGTTGTGGCAGAGGGATGAAAGAGCTGTCCTCCTGTCATGGTGGTGGTGATGGCCAGAGCCTTAGTGTGGGAGCGAAATGCCCCTGCGCTTGCCGAAACATCATTCCGCCTTCGTCACGGTGCATTTGCTGCTGCAGCCTCCATGGCTTGGCTGCTGCTCTTGCAGCATCTTGCACAGCACAGTAAAATCAAGCGTATGGGAGAGACGGGGTCCACTCCTTATGGAGCCCATTATGACGCGGCGCATCGTCATTAGCTTGCTCTCACCTCCCGCATGTCAATTGCTGGTGTTGTGATGCTGGTCTTCAGCTCTCAGTCAACCAGCTGATCATTGGTGAACTGCTCCTGGGCTCGTCAGCCTCCTGACATTAGATTCCCACCAACCAGTACCAATTCAGGGGTTCCTTCCCCCCTCCCAGGGGACAGAGAGAGTGAGGGAAGAGAGCCAGAGAAAGAGAGGGGGGGAGAGAGAGGGGGGAGAGAAAGAGAGATAGAAGAGAGAGAGAAAGAGAGATGGGAAAGAAAGAGAGGGGAGGGAAAGAGAGAGATAAGTGACACAGAAACAGAGAGCAAGAGACAAAAAGAGATAGTCATGTGACTGGGTGGGAGTGAGTGACATTGAATTGACCACGCCCACCCAGGTTTTGTGGCTCCTGATGGGTTTTTTTACTGTGTTAAATGGATCCAAATGGCTCTTTGAGTGTTTACGGTTGCAGACCATTAGAGGAAGGGGTTTTTTTTGTTTGTTTGTTTGTTTGAAGCATTTTTCAGGATCACCTTAATCTGCCTTTGCTGGCAGAACGCTGAGGCCACCACAGGCGCCCCTGACACAAGTGATGTCAAGGCCACACCCACCCTGGCCACGCCCATCCTGGCCCCCCAAGGTCAAACCACAACCCTGATGCGGCCCTCAATGAAATCGAGTTTGAGAGCCGTGTAATAGGTGAACAATATGTGTTGTCCCTGTTCTCTTTCAGTTTTTGTTGATGTTCTACTCTTAATTTTAACAAAAACATGATGGGAACACAAATTTGGGTGGGTGTATGACCAAGACCAGCATCACTTTCTTCTGCCTGTCATCATCATCTTCGTCCTTTAAATGCATATAGTATATCCTTCATTCCAGTTAAAGTAATAATGTGAACCGATATTGCAGGTATCCATACTCTACAGCGGTCCACCATCTTGGATTGAAAAGCAAGATGCTTCCAATTACACTAACTACAACTTTTTTTTAAAAAAGCTGGCTTTTCCTGTAATTGTGTTAGAGCTACGGCGGGGCCTTGATTGTAATCGCATCTACTTCAAGGAGTTACAGTTAGGATACGGGCAGTCCTGTAGCGATCATTTGAAGTTGCGAAGGGCTTCCCTCTGGGTACTTACTGTTGTGTACCGTAAGCAGCCAGTGGAGCTGGCAGCAGAGTCAGACCGTGAGGAGGTTGCGGAGGAATATGGGCCAGTCCTGAGGGCTGAGGGAAACTCACACTCTGCATCGGAGGCAGAGAGGGAGCTAGACAGCAGTGAGGCAGAAGAACAGCTGGAGCCTGTTCCCAGTGTGCACATGTGCAGAGCTGTCAGAAGACAAGAACAACTAAGAAAGCAGGGTTGACTTGGGAGTAAAGCCACATCTTAGAGGTGATTGGCCCCTCCCTTAGGAAACAAAAGAGGAGCGACCGGGGGGGGGGTGGGCTTTTGCAGGAAACAATTCGTTCCTTCAGTCATTTCAAGAATGGAAGTTGTGATTATAAGAGACTCTGTGCCACGTGTTGCCTTGCCCTGTTTGGAAGCTAGTTATCTGGCACTTCGCCAAGCGAGATAAGGTTCGTGTTGATAAATATTCCTCTGAAAGACTGTTTGCCAAGCCTTGCTGACTGTGAATGAAAGGAATTCAGAGTCATGTAAATAAAAGAGGTTTTGCTGGGACCCAGACTCTGCTTCATGCTTGTTAAGGAAGCCTAGGTCAGAACATTTACAACCCAGATTTGAAGTTCTGATGGTTGGTCCCCTCTCTGCAGCCATGTGTCCACACTTCTGGCACTCAGCAATGGGTTCATTTATAGCTGTTTGCAGCATCCTATGCTCACATGACATTTAGAATGGTTTTAAAACCATCATTTGCCTCCAGTTTTTGACACAAAGCCACACTCATAACGAACCATTGATTTGCTTAACAACCATAGTGTTGCTTTACACAACCACCACAAAAAAGATCATAAAATTGAGTTGGTCGTGTGAGTGATCCAATTTTAGACCATCATGAACATGATGGGATGATTCCATTATGGCCGTAACTGAAGGAATACCTGTAGAGAATAGAATAGAATAGAATAGTTGGAAGGAACCTTGGAGGTCTTCTAATCCCCATGCTCAGGCAGGAAACCCTATACTACTTCAGACAAATGGTTGTCCACTTTGTTCTTAAACATCTCTGGTGTTGGAGAATTCACAATTTCTGGAGACAAGTTGTTCCACTGGTTAATTGTTCTAACTGTCTGGAAATTTGTCAAATAAATCTGGATAAACTAGATTTATGGAAATATTCAGGAAAGGAAGATGGAATCACACAGAACTCCTTTGAAGAGAGAGGCCCATCCTTTCAGAAATCGTCAATAAAAACAAGGGTGTTATAGGATACTGTAGGATCCAATCTGGGTCGGACCAGAGGTTCTGTCTTCTGAGCTTTTGGACTTGTGCTGGAGCCCATTTTCGGGGAACTTCTCTCTAGCCTCTAGACCTAGACTGGATCCCACAACATTATCATGGGACATGTATATTCACTTTCATTCGCGTGATAATACTCTCCAGATATTATCATAGCCTGAGATGTTGATATCTTGTCAGAGATACTGCCTTACTTAATGTTGTGACACACAGAAATATTTCTCAAGCTGAGTTGTTTTGGTGGCTGTTCCCCCCCCCCCCTTTTAATATATTTCTGCTCTCTTCTCATTCAGCTGCATTTTGTTGCAGGGAGGCAATTGTGAAACCATTCTTCCACTGCTACAATGGCTCACAACACCATTTCCTCCGTAGGTTATGCAATGGAGATTGAGGTTGTGTTTTGCAGCCCGATGATATGATAGGGATATTGCTGCTGGTGGTGATGGTGGTGAAATCTGGTTCTCTAATTCATTCAGATCTTCTATAGAATATAATTGCTTTATTGTGGCTTGGGGATTTGTTTTGATAGCACTGTGTGTGTGTGTGTGTGTGTGTGTGTGTGTTGATTCAGTATACTGCTATGTAGACTCCTTGCATGCCAGATCAATACAACGACAATGATTTTTTTTTAAAGGATATTCAGTCCAATGCTAAGAGAAATTCTACAACAAGCTTGAAAAGAATTGATGCAAGTTTCCTTTTAATTAAATTCAAGTTTCCTTGCATCAGAGTGCATTTTCTATGTCCAGCGCCACTAAAACTGGGTTATTAAAGTCTTACGGGATGGGGCAGGGATCAATACGGGAAACATAGAAGTTACCTTCATTTGAAATTAATTTGGGGGTGACAAATTATATCCACTGACTCTATTGGTGTCTTTTCTCTTGGAAAACAATAATCATATATCAATGCATACCTGACATACAGTACAAAATAAACAAGGCTTTGGTTATCATGCATAACTCTATATTTGATTCCCCAAAAGAAAGGCATGTTTTTCTGTTTATCCAAATGTGTCGCAAAGCACACAGAGAACAAACAGCAGGATATTCATAATATGCTGATCAGAAGGATCATTCCTATCAGAAAACCAAAGAATATACATAATTTCATGACAAGACTAAGGAAAACAAAAGTATATGATATGATAAAACTTCATTCTGAGCTCTCTGTTGTCCAGCTTCAGAGGAATCCGTTGTCCAGTTGTCGAGGAATTAAGATTTATGATAGTAACAGGTGCTACAATGACAGTCAGTGTGATTCTCAATCTTCCTATTTCCATAATTTGGAATGAAAACCTGGGGAAGCAAACTTTAAAATCAGATTTAAATACATTGTAACATATTTTACATAGTACTTTACGTTGCAATGTAAAATACTATTTTCTCACTTAAAGAAAAGCCTTCTTTCATCAGCCTTTATGTAAACTGGTGACCCTCGGAATAATTGCCTATAGTAATAGCAATTAGACTTATTAGACTTAGACTTATATACCGCTTCATAGGGCTTTCAGCCCTCTCTAAGCGGTTTACAGAGTCAGCATATTGCCCCCAACAACAATCCGGGTACTCATTTCACCCACCTCGGAAGGATGGAAGGCTGAGTCAACCCTTGAGCCGGTGAGATTAGAACTGCTGAACTGCAGATAACAGTCAGCTGAAGTGGCCTGCAGTACTGCACCCTAACCACTGCGCCACCTCGGCTCTTCACTGCGCCACCTCGGCCTATGCTGGGGGTAGGTGGCCTACAGGCCTAAGTGCTGTTGAATTACAATACCCAGCACATCTTTTTAATACTCACCATCTTAACAGGATTGCTGGAAACTGTAGTAGCACAAAAGTTCCCTTAGTTCCCTACCTATGCTACTATTATAGTTATTATACTGTACATGATCTATTCTTCTATAAAATCATTGAGCGGCATGGTGGCTTAGAGGTGAAGCTTCGCACTCAGAAGATTCAGAGTTGAATCCTAGGTAGTGGCAGACGTTTCTCTATCAGGGCTCAAAGAGAAAATATTTGCTGTGAACTCTGCATAGGTGTCAGGAGGGGCATCCAGCCAGCAAACACTCAGCTCCACTCAGTCGCCCCGACTCCACTCCGAATAAAGGGATTAAAGAGTCATAAAAAGAAGAAGAGTCGAGGTGGCGCAGTGGTTAGGGTGCAATACTGCAGCCACTTCAGCTGACTGCTAGTTTTGCAGCTCGGCAGTTCAAATCTCACCGGCTCAGGGTTGACTCAGCCTTCCATCCTTCCGAGGTGGGTGAAATGAGGACCCAGATTGTGGGGGCAATATGCCGACTCTGTAAACCGCTTAGAGAGGGCTGAAAGCCCTATGAAGCGGTATATAAGTCTAACTGCTATTGCTATTGCTAAGAAAAACCCTCTATATAATAATTAGTTTATGCAGTTACATAATGCATTACAATTAAAAGCAGAAGACCTTTCCCAAAAGCCGAAAGAGGGGAGTGCATGGGATTGCATTAGGGGACAACAATTTGCAGTAGACAGAATCCTAAAGTCAGGAAAAAGAATTATCATAACATCTAATAAACATTTGGCTTCCATCTCTTTAACAACAGCATTTACCTCCTTAGCCAAAATGCTCTAGCCAGTTAAAGCCTATCAACCCAGTGGTGGGTTCCTACCGGTTTGGACCAGTTTGGCTGAATCGGTAGTGGTATGGCGGCCTGGGTCGCTGGAACCGGCAGCGACCCAGGCCTGCAATGCTCCTGAACCAGTTCCCTGGTCTCTTCTGCTATTGCCGGCATATTTCTGTGCATGCACAGAACAGTTTTCAGTCAACTGGACATGCTCAGCAATGTGCAACGGGCGTGTGTGTGAGTGAAATGAGTAGTGCATGCGCAAAACACTCTCTCAGCTAACCGGTAGTAAACCGGTTAAGATCCCATCACTGCATCAGCCCATGTATGTAAACACATCGATTATAAAATTATTCTCAGGATAGAAGTCACCAGTCTGGTATGAAATAACATGAAGTTATCTTGGGAGGCAAGGGAGAGGCACCGAGTTGACACAGAACTTGAATCAATATATAGGAATACAATGCTCATCTTGAGCAGTTAATTTCTGGATGCCATTTTGTGACAGTTTTGGATAACCAGGTCAGATTTTGGCTGGAAGGAAAGAGGAGGGTATACATGCTGCTCCTTCATAGGAAACCAGGAGTAGGGATTGGAAGTGAGAGGTCTGCCCTTTCAGAAAGCATCAGGGCCCAGCTTTTCATTTAACCCTCTCCTCATTTAGGCCATTTTAGACTTTGTTCCCAATGGTTACACATCTTCCGGGGGTGGGCGTCTTTCAGGGTAACAGCACATTAAGGCTTTAGATGGCTTCTAATTGCTTTATTTGGGGTTTGTATTTGTAGTTGACTTTTTGCACATTGCCCAGAATCATTTTACTTGACTGAGGCAGCCATATAAATGAGTTGAGTTGAGTTGAGTTTATTATATTTCTATGTCGCCCTATTTCCCGGAGGGGACTCAGGGCGGCTCACAACCAAGTCGGGGGGGGGGTTTACAAATAAGAAAAAAGAACACGAACAAAACAATACCACAATTTAAAACACTCAACAACCATACCATTCGAGGGGGGGGGACAAAAAACTCATTAGCCCCAGGCCTGTCGGAACAGCCAGGTTTTAAGGGCTTTGCGGAAGGCCTGGAGGGTGGTGAGGGTCCGAATCTCCACGGGGAGCTCGTTCCAAAGGGCCAGAGCAGCCACAGAGAAGGCCCTCCTCCGGGTGGTCGCCAAATGTTACAAATCAATCAATCAATACTCCTCCTGTACATTATATTCAGGGAGATTCTGGATAAATGTTCCCAAGTCATATCTCTAATAACAGACATTAAACATAATGTTCAGAATTCATTCCAATAAAATATTTATAGCTGGTATTTTGGCAGAATTCTTGTTTCTCCCTACATGAAAACACAAACCCAGAGCTGATATCCAAACACAGATTGAAAACAAAACATGTTCATTTGTCCCCTGTCACGCTTTTCTGCCTCTTCATTGCAGTTCCTGGTTGCATGCTCCATATGGAGACTAGGCTGAAGAGGAAGAGTAAATAAAACTTTAACCCACCATACATCATCTAGCTATAGCCCCCTTTACCTCTCTGAAGGCTCTCGCCACACAGCATTTTGCTTCTGAAGTGATGTTCTTTGGCACGGGCATGGACTTTTTTGACCTCATGGGAGTTGGATAAGCTCTTGAGAAACAGCATCCTGCACACTGGTACACAGGCCTGCCGCTGAACAATGTGGTCAAGTGAGCCTTCAGGGTTAGTTTACATTCAGTACAATCTAACAAACACACAAAAAGAATGCAGAAGAAAGATGAAACCCTGCTCTAGATTCCATGTGGATCTCCACATTCTAACACGGAATGTTAAACTTCATCCCAATAAGTTCAAACTGAGTGGAAGGACAGAGACGCTCAGCTTTTTATACGTGGGCAGTCCATTTCCAAACCGAGAAATCATTCTAAGCTCAGTGTCCATAGGAAAACCTACACATTGATACATAATGCCTCGGTGGTGCAGTGGTTAGAATGCAGTACTGCAAGCTACTTCTGCTGCCTGCCTGCCTGCAATTTGGCAGTTCGAATTTCACCAGGCTCAAGGTTGACTCAGCCTTCCATCCTTCTGAGGTGGGTAAAATGAGGAGCCAGATTGTTGGGGGCTGTATGCTCACTCTGTACACCGCTTAGGGAGGGCTGAAAAGCACTATGAAGTTGTATGTAAGTCTAAGTGCTATTGTTATTGCTATAATAAAATAAGTAGAAAGGTTTTGAATGAGAATGTGTCACATCAGGCATAAAACTGGTGAGTATAAGTTTTCATTCATTTCTTTCCTCCCAAGCTAGATTACTATTGGAAAAATTGCTTCACTGGAACCAACGTTCCTTCTTTAGTAAAATGGTATGTATGCATGTATGTATGTGTGTGTGTCTGTGTGTGTGTATGTATGTGTATATATATATATATATAATTTAATCAAGCCAGTATGCTCACTAACCACCAGAGCATGTCCACGAACATATGTGCTTATGTAGATTAATCTTTTCCATTTATCAAAGTGCATGAGTTCCATTATAGATTTTCTGAGCACTCTTATTAATCTAAGAATTTGTATTTTCTGTTTTCGAACTTTAACTTTTTATCAGTCCTGCAATATTAACCTACTTGCTGCTAATTTCAATTCCTGTTCATTTAAGAACAAGTTACAAAATATAGGCCATAGTAGAGACTATGATAAGAAGTTAATCTGATGGATAGGTTATATAAATGCATTTTATAAATGCATTCGTCATTAGATAGATTACATTCAATGCTTTAAATATCCTGAAATGGTGATCTGTTCATTTTTAGATTGTTGGTAGGAAGGTCTAGAATATAGGTCTTATCTTGTGTCCTTGAAGAAGCCTGTTCTATACATTTATTTCCTGGAAATAAGTGTAAGTTTAATTGTAAGTTCTGACCTACAGCATCCATGGAGAAAAGTGATGCAGAAAATTTGTTCAGCTTTTTCGCAGTGTTATTGTGTTTCAATTGAACACCTTTATAGTACTGTGTAATAACTGTGTAATAACATGATATAAAGTCTAACAATCTCTGCATGATTTTGATTTTTTTTAAAAAAAATTAATGATCTCAGTGTTTTTCATATCTGTCATACTTTCAGATTTCAGATTTAACTTATTTGTATGCCGCCCTTCTCCGGGAGGGACTCAGGGCGGCGAACAACTCAAAAGGGGAAAGGGGATACAAACACAATACATATAATTAAAATACACAAGAGTCATACAGCCATACAAGTCGAGAGGGGAGGGGAACTCATCAACCCCAGGCCTGCCGGCACAGCCAGGTTTTGACGGCTTTCCGGAAGGCCTGGAGAGGGGTGAGGGTCCGAATCTCCGCGGGGAGTTCATTCCAGAGGGCCGGAGCTGCAACAGAGAAGGCCCTCCCCCGGGTAGTAGCCAGATGGCATTGGCTGGTAGACGGAACCCGGAGGAGGCCGACCCTGTGCGATCTAACGGGTCTGTGGGAGGTAATTGGCAGAAGGCGGTCTCTCAAGTACCAGGTCCAATACCATGAAGGGCTTTATAAGTTACGACTAGCACTTTGAAGCGTATCCGGAGACCGATCGGTAACCAGTGCAGCTCACGGAGGATAGGTGTAACGTGGGTGTACCGAGGTGCACCCACAATCGCTCGCGCGGCTGCATTCTAGACGAGTTGTAGTCTCCGAATACTCTTCAAAGGCTGCCCCATGTAGAGCGCATTGCAGTAGTCCAGTCTTGAGGTCACGAGGGCATGAGTGACTGTCGCGAGTGCCTCCCGGTTCAGGTAGGGGCGCAACTGGTGCACCAGGCGAACCTGGGCAAATGCCCCCCTGGTCACAGCCGACAGGTGATGTTCTAAGGTCAGCTGTGGGTCCAGGAGGACTCCCAAGTTGCGCGCCCTGTATGAGGGGCGTAAATTTTCACCCCCCAGCCTGAGTGATGGAATACTGGCCAAATTCTTGGGAGGGAAACACAACAGTCACTCAGTCTTGTCTGGATTGAGTACAAGCTTGTTAACTCCCATCCAGACCCTGACAGCCTCCAGGCACTGGCACATCGTGTTAACCGCTTCACTGAGTTGGCACGGGGCAGACAGATACAACTGAGTATCATCCGCATATTGATGGTATTTTATCCCGTGCCGTCGAATGATCTCACCCAGTGGCTTCATGTAGATATTGAACAGAAGAGGAGATAGGACCGAACCCTGAGGGACCCCATATTTCAGGGGCCTAGGGGTCGACCTCTCTCCCCCAACTAACACTGACTGCGACCTGTCCGAGAGGTAGGAGGAGAACCACCGAAAAACGGTGCCGCCCACTCCCACCTCTCGTAACCGTCGCAGAAGGATACCATGGTCGATGGTATCGAAGGCCGCTGAGAGGTCAAGGAGCACTAGGATGGAGGAATAACCTCCATCCCTGGCACTCCAGAGATCATCGGTCAGTGTGACCAAAGCGGTTTCCGTGCTGTAGCCAGGCCTGAATCCCGACTGAAAGGCGTCCAGATAATCGGTTTCCTCCAAGGACCGTCGGAGTTGAGAGGCTACCACTTTCTCAAACTTTGATGAGTTTGCTCAGCATTAACTTCTCATTAAATAATGTAGCAAGGGAGCCTTCTTGGGTGAACTACAAAAAGGCTCACCATTGGAAAGCTCTATGCTTTATACGCAATCACTGAATCTATAACATGGAAACTTTAAAAAGCATTCTGATGAACCACTGCCTTTTTTAGTGTATAAATCAAAGAACACAATTGTTGCAACCTCTTTGTTTGCAATAGTATGCTGACTTCAACAAAATTGTCTGTAATTATGGTCTATAGATGGAAGTGTTTTTATTTAATTAGCTATATATTCCACATGTTTATTTATCCAGTGTTTTTTTACATTGAACTTATTTATTGTGACTCTACTTCGATGAAGGCTTCTGAAGTTTAGACCTAACCTACACATGGGAGTCAGCATGTCAGTTAGAACTTGTGAAGTGGTTATATTGATAGTTGTGGGTTCTTTTCTTTTTTTAATCTCACTTGCTGGTTATGTATTTTTTTTCTTGTTATGCTATATTTTTAATTATTAGCTGCCCAGAGTCACTATGGTGAGATGGGTGGTCAAATGCATTGAATAATATAAAAACATTAAATAAATACATACATACACTCCTCCGTCGATATAATTGAACAATCAAACAGTTTAGAAAACATAAAAGAATCTAATAATAACATTATTAAACAAAAATCAGCACTAACAATGATCTTCATATGTTTTCTATTTATTTCATATTTTAAAAGCATCTCACCCTGTACCGTAAACTCTTCCTCCGGCAATGAATGAAAAATATTCAGAGATATAGCTAACAGGGCACAAATGACAACAGCATACTTTCCATAGTAATCCATGATGTTCCTATAAAAAAGAGAAAAACAGTGGACTTTCTGCCTCCATATAATCTTTCATTAATTTCTGTTGATTAAATTGATTTACATGTACTGTAGATACAAATCCAATTTATTAAGACATAGGTTGATTCATAGGGATTTAAACCCAGATCTCAGATGCAAAAATCTAGAATTATCTCCAAATGGTTGCAAAAGGACATAATATGAAACATTTTCTTTGCTCCGTGACGTGTCTGTTTGCCTAAAGCTTAGTTTAGGATCACAAATTTTAATCTGGTTTCTGAATTTTGAATTCTGAATTGGGTACAACTGTCAGCATTTTTAAAAAAATACAATAGCAATAGCAGTTAGACTTACATACCGCTTCATAGGGCTTTCAGCCCTCTCTAAGCGGTTTACAGAGTCAGCATATTGCCCCCAACAACAATCCGGGTCCTCATTTTACCCACCTCGGAAGGATGGAAGGCTGAGTCAACCCTGAGCCGGTGAGATTTGAACAGCCGAACTGCAGAACTGCAATCAGCTGAAGTAGCCTGCAGTGCTGCATTTAACCACTGCGCCACCTCGGCTCTATATATACAGTACTGTACTCCTTCAAGAGACATTCATACAGAGGTTGTACTCTACACATACCAAGGAAACTGAATTGAAGAGCCTTATGCAGTGGTGAGATTCAATTTTTTTTTACTATTGGTTCTGTGGGCAGGCCAGGACCTGGTGGGCATGGCAGGGGAAGGATACTGCAAAATCCCCAATTCCACCCCCTCCAGGGCAAGGATACTGTAAAATTCCCATTCCCTCCCCACCCCACTAACCTGCTTTCCAGCTTCATTTTCCTGTGCAGGACAACAGAAGAAGACCTAGCCGATCAGCTGGGACTCGGGAGGCAGCGAATACATGGGGACAGAGCCAGCCAGAGGTGGTATTTGCCTGTTCGCTGAACTACTCAAATTTTCTGCCGCCAGTTCATCAGAACCGTTCAGAATTGGCTGAATACCACCTCTGGCCTTATGTCTAAACCTAGGATTCTACTGCTAGAAATCATCTCATTCAAGATGCAACATTGGTTAGCCTGAATTGAACCAATCAAACTCTCTTTAAATGTCACCATAACAAGGGCGTGCAATCAACTAAAATAATCTCTTTCTGTAAGTGGACAGAGAAATGAGTAGCAATTGTGTTAGTTTGGGTTCTGAGATTAGAAAAGCAGGGTAGATCTGATCAGAGATGGACAGAGTTGGAGCAATCAAGTACAGTAGAACCTCTGGTCAGGAACACTTCTGACCACGACCAAATCAGGTTCCGACCAAAAAATTCACATTTTCCCCTTCCGTGCCTTTTTTTTTTGTAAGCGCCAAATTTCCAAAATTAGGTTTGGGTCACGACCGAATCGGTTTGCGACCAAAGTTAGGTAATGAATTATGGTTGTGACCAGAGGTTCTACTGTAGTCTGCCATTTTCGGACAGAGGCTGGCTCCGTTGGCCTTGGAGGAAACTGGGGAAGGGCAGAGCAAGGTTTTTCTGAATTAGTAAGGCCCGCAGACAGCTCAGAGAAGAGCAAGGACTACCCCCTACTGATCCGAGAGCAAGGAGGGAAGAGAGAAGGCGAGATCAACGCAGATTGAGCCAACTATGAGGGAGAAGAATGCCCTGCCCCCTTTCACAAGGTGGGGACTGAGATGTAAGGAGGTGCCGGTGGGAGGGGCATTTGTCAGGAACAAGTATTGAATCTGTGGAACCTCTTGCCAAAGCCTTGAGATTGCTGTACTCTGTCTTGTGTGGCTTGCCAGTTTGCCTACTTTGCTGAACTTCTTGCTCTGGTTATTGTTTAGCTAATCTGGCTTATTGGACTGCTGGCCCTGGTTGCTGTTTGATTAGCCTGACTTATTGGACTACTTGGAGCCAGAAACTTCTGAAGGCTCACCCACGTAACACCTATCCTCCGCGAGCTGCACTGGCTGCCTATTGGTCTTCGGATACGCTTCAAGGCACTAGTTGTCACTTATAAAGCCCTTCATGGTATTGGACCTGGGTACTTGAGAGACCGCCTGCTGCCAATTACCTCCAATAGACTGATCAGATCCCACAGATTAGGCCTCCTCCGAATTCCATCCGCCAGCCAATGCCAACTGGCGACTACCCGGAGGAGAGCCTTTTCTGTGGCTGCTCCGACCCTCTGGAACGAACTCCTCATGGAGATTCGAACCCTCACCACCCTCCAGGCCTTCCGCAAAGCCCTTAAAACCTGGCTATTCCGACAGGCCTGGGGCTAAAGAGCTTCTGCCCCCCTCCTCGAATGGTATGGTTGTTGTGTGTTTTAAATTGTGTACTGTTATGTTCGTCTTTTTATCCACTATCTGTACCCCTTTCCCTGACTGAATTGTGAGCCGCCCTGAGTCCCCTTCGAGGAAAAGGGCGGCATATAAATGTAATAAATGCAATCCAATCCAAGGCACATCACAGAGCTTTGCTCCAGAACTTGTAGTGAATGTGGTAATGTTTGGGGGCACAGTTGGAGCAATAAAGGAGAGTTAGATCTGCTCTCTGGTTATGTTGATTTCGTGCCATGCCCTGGGTCATCAGAGAAGGTAGTTATTCCTACTGGCCTGCTGCACAATGCTTCTGGAGCCTTGGTTGTACTTAAAACAAAGGGGTGAAATAAATGCATCTCAGTGATCTGGGCAGCACCTCCCCTTCACCCTTGTGCAATCTGTCACTCTCTCCCTCACCCAACAGCAGCCACTTACCTGCCTGCTAGGCTGAAATTTCCAGCTTCTTGTTGGCTTCCCAATTTAACTTTCCTGTGGGAAGCTGGCTGGGAAGTTGGAAATGACAATCACATGAACGTAGGTGACCGTGGCAGCTTAAAGCAGCTGCAAATTTGGCCAAATTTCAATCTCATGGGAATCATAGGTTTCAGGTTTCAGATTTCAAATTTTTTAAGTTAGCCCACTGAGTTACCTTGATTAAAAAATTGTTGCCCTATTATGTACCTTCACTCAATTAAAGCTTACAAAGAATCAAACAGACATGAAGGTTGTAATAGTATGTAGATACAGAAGAAACTGGCTGAAGTTCTAAAAATTAGAAATACAAATGACAAACCAAATGTTTTTGTACTGAATCTACAAAAAGGCTTGTTGAATCCTCGAAGAAATGTGTATGAGAAGATAAAGAATGGAAGAGAAATCCCATGGCAAAATTTGAATGAACTAAAGACGAAGATTTTATTCTTTTTTTTCTTTCTTTAAATTTAGTTTTAAAAAAATTAGTTTAGTTTCCCCTACACTTTTCTCTCTTCTCCCTTTCCTCCCTGATTTTCCCATTATCTTCATTTTTATTTGTATTTCTGTATTTTATATTTTCATAAACTAATAAAAATATTTAAACTGCAGATTTTTCCTGGCCACAAATTGATTCTACCTAATCTAGGGTTCTTCCACATTACTAGCATCTAGACCCTTTGTGATTGTCTTCAGTTCTGACCATCTAGAATCGCAGAAATATAATGGACCACTTGTTACTAATCCTTTTTTTATTCACTCTTTAAGAGGAGAATGAATAGAAAACCATCCAATCCAGACCTTACCCATGAGTTACCCCAGAATAACAAAAATCTGCTCAGTCCCAATTCATATAAAAAAAGAAATGACATAGCTTTTGAACCCCACCTCATCTGGTGGTTTCAGAATGTATAAATGTGATCACTTGGCTTCTCGTTTACAAATAAAATCTAAGCCGTTGCTATGATAGGAAAGTATGTGAAATAATGTGAGTTACAAGCATTGAAATCCCACAAACGTTTCCTGGCTGCCATGCCTTCCATCCATTGTTGAACTGAGAACCCTTGTGAATGTGCAATGATAAAATATCAGCAACTTGGGTACTTTTCAAACTTTTATCATGGTTACGTGCTGTTAAGAGCAGCTGCCTTAGAAAAGGTGGGGGAGATACATTCTAAATTATGAAGTGCATGCATAATACAGATCTTTTGAAGTGGCAAAGTCCAAAAGTAATTGTGTCGAGCCCAGAGGTTCTTAGGAAAATACATTACCTACAAAACCTGTAGAAATATTATGATTCAATGGCAAATGTTAAATTGATGCAAGGCCAGAAATAAATCAACACGCTCCTCAAAAGGAATGTATTCTGATAACAATCAAATTCATAGCTGATCAGAAAGTAATGCAAACCACTCAAAGTGCCCCTTGCGAACCAAAGCCTCTCACTACAAAATGACATTCCTAGTACCTATTTCTTGTTGTAGCATTTTGCACTTCTCAAAAAAGTGCTTCAGAAATCTAATTAGCTGCAACAGGATAAAGGAGCAGAAGGTCCTTTCTTTTGCAAGTGGGAGTACCTCTTGTTTGTTCTCTTGGATTCAAATCAGTGAGAGGAAAGACTGCATACCTCCTGTTTGGGCATATTATATGGAGCACACTGTGTATGAGGACCCAAAGAAAATAAATGCAAAAAAGGATTCCAACCTAGAAGAGCATCCTCTCAAGACAAAAGAAAACTATATTAACATTCCCGTAACACCGTACACAAAACACCAGTTTTGAGATGAAAAAGAACAGTATTACCATATTCAGGTTTTTACATCTTAGCAACGCTCGGATGCTTGCAAAAAGGTTATTGAAACTGAATGGGCACTTTTGGCAATGCATCTATGACAAAATAATTTAGTAAGAAAAAGCAGCAGTTTTTCAGTGTTAACCATATGAGATGTTACCACATTTGCTCGCTTGATATTCTAAATAAATAAACTATACATATATTTATAAAAATAATAAAGGCAGGATAAAATAAACGAATAAATTAGAGATAGGGAGACACAGTGTTAACAAATAATATTACCTTTCTTTTTTTCACGAGAGTCCTGCTGTTTAAGGGTATGAAAGAGAGTTTTGGATGCTTAGCTGCAGTTTGTCTGACAAAGCTGAGAAAGGATAACCCCTGTGCTATTCTTTTATACCGGCAAAATAGTCTACCTTCCACCCACACTTAAGCCAATGGATCAAGTGTAATTTCACTCAATGGCTCAATATTGCTTGATGTAATTACTATTCGGCCATATACTGATGTTATCTCTTTCTTTACCCTTAAACAGATTGCTTTTTAAATTGTCATATTAAAGAAACGTCATATGGTAATTGCATGGATCAATGCCATTTGCTTGTTTTAGTCCAAAATTAGAAGGAGTCTGGTAGTCCCTTTCAAAACTAACACATTTTATTAAAAGTCACAAGCAATTTATCAGATTAAATTGCTCGTAATATCTATGCCTTTTAAAACAAATTTGTTACAGTACTATGAAAAAATTCTATCAGACTCCTCTTGATATTTACCAGGTAGATTACGCTGTCGTTGTTAACTACACTTCATCGCCATGTTTTTTTTAAAAAAACTGCTGTCATAAAACAAAAATAAAGACTATTTTGTTGAACAAATTTCCTATAGCTTTTTAAATGTCCTAAATTTTCTTCCCCTCCCCCATGAATTTTTTCCCCCTATCAATAGAATCCAATAGAGATTAGTAAGAAAGATACATTAATTTGCACATTATTTTACACAATACTGCTTCCATTGTTTACTCTGCAATATTTTATGTCTATCTGCAGTTTCTCAAAGTCGTTATTTTGGATTGATTCACTATGATTTATGTTTCAAGCACACAGCCACCAACCCCACAACATACAGGTAATGCTACAAATTCCACAAAAGTTCAGAACAAAATTACACTTATAATATTTTAATCACAGTTAAGACATTTGGATGTCTTCTTTTCGCTCTGTGCAATATGAATTCCCTTTTGCTTGGATTTTGAGTAAGAAATTTGGTTACTATCTTATTTCTGAACATTCCACAGAAACTGAATATGCACGTTAATTGCTTAGCTTCTCCAATAACCTAAATCATAGCCAAGATATTCGATAAACTTAATGGTTTTCGTTCTGCTTCCGCCTTTTAGCATATTTAGCTGAGGAAATTTGATCATTATTGTTCATAGTAAGCAGTTTTAATTGTAGAAGTAACTATAATGAAATGTAACAACTGTAACTATAACTAATCTAGTTGAAAATGTACCATATTTTCTCTCAAGGAAAAAGTGAATAGCTATGAATAGAGTATTTTATTTCATACTATTACCCAAAAATTTCTTAACTGAATTTGTAAACGTATTTTTTTACATCCTACCAATAAAAATAAAGTCTGCTATACTATTTGTGGAGGATGGGAACTGAAGCTGAAAAATTAATCAAACAATTAATCAATTATGCAAAATTTGACCAGTGTTGCTGGTCAAGAGGAATAGCAAAAATAGTGAACTGTATGGTCTCCCTGTGATGTAGATTCCAGTATTGATATATTGGCAGTAAATATATTGAATTATTATTGTTTTCTAATGCTTTTAGGTAAATACATTTGGAGTGTGCAGAATTATGGATACTTTAGTAATAAGGAGGGCAGTAGAAAGGGGAGATGAGTGGGTACAAGAGAGGAGACAAATTTAAGCTGTAAGTGCATTCAGTGATCTGAGATGACATCTTATTTAACAAAAATTGAGCTGTCTCTTCTACAGATACCTACCTAATATTGTAATCCTGCAAACCTTTCCTTTATGTAAATTCTTTAGAACTTATTCTGAGTAGATAGCTATTATTTCTTGCATAATGTTTTGACATTAATGAAGATGGGAGCAGGTAGATGAAGATTTATAATCAAGCAGGGGTGATCTGCGATGATTGGAACCTGTGCACATTAACAGATTAAAAATTTAGGCTTTTATATAAACTACACTTTACAGTGCTGTACGTCGCATAATGTACATGATCATCCAAGTGTTATTATAAAGTGACTGGACATTGGGCAGTAGGCTTTGTCATGTCTTTTGGCAACAGCTGCATTTTGGAAAACTGTCATCTTACTAATAGAAAAATATCCAATGGAGATCCTATCTTGTCCATATTAATATCAAGGTTTACTCAACCACCATACAATTTAAGATAATTACGTTTTTCTGGGCATATCATTTTTTACTTAATTTCATTATATCTAAATTGTGCTTCCTCTCAGACTTTGAAGGACTTATTTTTATCCTTGAATCAATGCAATGAAAGAGATTATGCTGAAAGACAATAACTGATTCAATGTCATCAAGGAATAGGAAAGGTCATTGGTTAATCCAGCTCTCCAACAAAATGTCAAGGGCAAATCCTTTATATCTTTGGGGGCATCTCTCTTCTTTCCTGTTTGATTTATATCATTTACGCAATGACTTAAACGGTGATTCTTTTTCATTAGTGTCTGTGGGCATGTGTGTTTCCTGTGCCACTGTATTTAAAATTTTCATTATTCATTGTTTTATCATAAAAAGTAAAATACAAAACAGAAAAACAAAGATGAAACAAAAGCATACATCCAACAACAAAGAAAAAAATGGTGTACGAAAAAATTAGGACAAAGTAATCAAATAAATTCAGCATTTCAGGTGTATTAAAATAATATTTGGGCATACCAGGGGTTGTGACTTTAAATATATACCTTTCTCCCTGGCTCAGCTGATAACAGAGGACAGCCTGTGGCTTAGTGGTTAATACATCTGCCTAATATGTAATACAGCCCAGGTTCGAATCCAAGTAAGGGTATGGCTAGCTGATGAGAGCTAAATAGCTTGAAATAGATCTATACTAGTCTCGCTTTATTTATTTATCAGCACAAATATTACACAAATTGTAACAAAAGCAACAGTAAAAATATTGGGTTTCTGTCTGGATGGTCTCTTATGACGAGCCGATGGACAGAGAATGGAAGCAGTTAGCTTCCATAATTGGGGCATACCAGGGGTTGTGACTTTAAATATATACCTTTCTCCCTGGCTCAGCTGATAATGGATCAGAGCCTGTGGCTTAGTGGTTAAAACATCTGCCTAATATGCAATACAGCCCAGGTTCGAATCCCAGTAAGGGTATGGCTAGCTGATGAGAGCTAAATAGCTTGAAATAGATCTATACTAGTCTCCCTTTATTTATTTATCAGCACAAATACTACACACACACACAGATCGTGTAAGATTTATCTATATTTATATATATAAAATTTACACACATACACACACACACACACATATGCCAGGGGTGGGTTCCTGCCAGTTCTAACCTCTTCTATAGAGGTTCCACAAATGAACCCTGCCATTTAGAACCAGTTCCAGCTCCTTCCCCCCACCTGTCCGCACCACACTTGCCCCACCCACCGCTCACTGATTGGCTGGCTCATCAATCACCCCACCTGCCTCCAAGAGTCCTATCTAAACCTTAAAGTCTTAAGCTGTCAAGTTTGAACACCCCTAGGGTTTTTTTTTCCTAAAGGGTTTGGGGTGCAAGGGTCTTGTAACTTGACAGCTTTAAGATTTGCATGCTTCAAATGCCAGAGTTTCTGAGCCAACATTTTGGTTGCTAAGCAAGAGTGTTGTTAAGTGAGTTTCACCACATTGGCCACACCCACCGTCACATGGCTGCCAGGCCACTCCCACTCAGTCACATGGCCGGTAAGCCACTCCCACAAAGCAGGCCACACCTATAGAAGAGGTTCTAAAAAAATTTGAAACCCACCACTGACACTTTTCTGTAAGCTGCCCGGAGTCCTCCGGGATTGGGCGGCCTATAAATTCATTAAATACAAATACAAATACACGCATATACATATACATACATACACACAAACACACACACACACGCATATGGAAGAAGGGAGAAAGAAGAAAAAGAAGAAAAATCAGTCAAAGTTTACACTAATCTTCAAATTTGTGTTAATCATCTGTTATTATATTTAGCATGTAGAAAGTCCACATATGGTTTTCAGTCTCTTATAAAGCTGTCTAGTCCATTATCTCTAATAATAACCAGTTAACATCGCCATCTCTGTTAATTCAGTCAGTTTCAAAATCCATTCTTCAAAGTGTGACATTGTATTGTTGATTTAAGTATTAAATTTATGCTTCTGCTTTGTACCACTAACAAACTACTAGTCTTTTGCTTCCAGGATAGCAGATTCATGTCAGTTTCCCCTGACTGTTGTAAATCTCCAAGTTTTTAATTTTACATTATTTAACTAATATGCTAAACTTTCATTTAGCAGAAGTCTCTCAGAACTTCAACATACCATAGCTAGAGAAGAATCTGCAAAGTGGGCTATAACCATGTTAAAAAATTATTGTCCTTTGTTAGCATGACAATGTAGTTGCCTCAAGAAAGTATTTTGCATTTACAAAATCCTCTTTGGTGCTTTATTGCCCTAAAGTTAAGCAGTTTTGGTTTTGGACATAAGCAGCAGTTCTGCCGGGACAATCTCTGCTTTAACACTCACAATTTCCTTTAAATTACTACTATTAATTGTTCTTGATAATTGCTGCATGAATAGAGCTTTAATTAATATATTTGTGTAAGTAAATGTATGTGTTATATTAGGTGTAGAACAGAGGGTCTGCTAAAGCCTGTTTGGCCTTGAGCCCATCTTGGTCTGGATCTAGTCTAGTTATAAGCATGGATACACTCTATTTTTCACAAGGTAATTAAATATTTATCAATTCAGTACAATTAAATCTTGACTGCTGCATGTAATTGGTTGGGTTTTCCTTCTTATCTTTTTGAAATGATAAAATGGACCACATTTGAGTAGTCTATACATATAATTGATGCCCTGGGAAATAGCAATCCTTTACATGTAGGTTTACATGTGTCTCTGTGTGTCTGTGTGTGTGTACACACACATACACACATACAGACATATATACATATACATATATATATGACCCAATTACAGTGGTCTTTGATAGCAAGTTTGAAAAAAGAACATCTTTCCTAATATATTTGCTCTCTTTCCTTCTATTTATTTATGTAGTATGACTTTGACATTGCTCCATCCAGAATGACTTTGGACACTTACAACATAAAAAAAACTATGAAAAAAATGGCAATTCAGGAGACAGACTTAACAGTTTTGAGAAAATGGGGCGATGCAAGTAAGTAGGGCTTGCAAACATTGACGGGGTCAGGCTTTTCCTTTTTTGAGAGGAATTTTGGAATGTTTCTGAGTTTTAAAAAAATAAAGCTTAGTTTAGGATCCATACAACCATGTTTTTTACCTCAAAATGGTGAGTTTTAGTGGGAAAAGGATAGAACACATATTCTTCTGGCTTGGAAATAAGCAGTACATAAATTTAGAATGAAGAACATATAGTGATTACAGTCAATGTTTTGTCACTCATTTCCTTAGCTAAAAGAACTTAAGAATTAAACGCATTATTTTTAAAAATCATTTTTTTACAAAAGCCATCACTTAATCCACAATGTTATTACATATCTAGCTTTTCATTTGCACTCCTAGTAATTTTTCCTCTGTTCCACTCAATTCAATATCCTTGTAACTGGCAATATAGCGGTAGTTTGCAATCAATGAAAGAACAGCAGGGATCCTCTGACATCTTCGAGCTTGTAATATTAATTAGATAGAAAATAAAAGGGAAATTTCTGTGAACAATAATGCGGCAGTAAAAATGTCATAGCAGCAGCCATTTTTATCTTCCGTGTGCATTTTTATTATGCATTTACTGTGAATTGGGAAAAACAATTTTTAAAAATCTGGAACATAAGGTCAAGTTCTATTCACTCAGACCATAAATGCATTTGTAGTCATTTAAAAATGCCATAGAAAACTAAGGCCCTAGAAATAATACTCTAGAATTTCAGCTCTTTTAACTCTTTTCCATTTTTATTTATTTTCTCATAGTACCTCAGACTATATGCTGTGACTAGATAACATTCATAGTTATAAATCGTTCAGCTGTTTTGCATATGCTAATTTAATTTATTATTAAAAATAGTGTTTAATAATGCACTATGTAATTCTATCTAGTATCAATCATGAAACCCACAATTCATCCCTTCTACTGTTTAATTGGGAGTCACTTTATCATGGTGTGAAATGATATTAGGAAAGTGAGAAAAATTGCATTCTGTGAAAAGATGCAGCAATGTGCATTTTTTCAACCCCACACATCACAATGTAGGGGCAAAACTATTCCCTTACCCCAAACTCCCCTTGTTGAACCATATGAGCAAAATTCAGTCTTGATTTGGAAGAGTTGTGCTTCCTCTAGAGAGTTCAGATTTATGCCTCGGAAATATTTGAAGGGTCAATTGGCCTCTAAGGCTCCTGGCACTTTATCAATTCCTTTGGGCTGCATCCCTACTTGCACAAGTAGGGATGGAAATTTGATAAGGTGCAGTTTGACATATGTGGAATTCATTAAAATTGACAAATTTGGGGTCAATGAACACATTATATTTTCAGACATCCTGTTTCAGGTAATCCTCCCAAACAAAATGTGGACAATGGGTCTTCTAATTCACATTCAGTCCAGTCCAGAATTCCAGCTGTATAAAGAATGGATTTGCTCAGGTGTTGATCAATCTGATAGTAGTTCCTCCACTAAATTTGGACTTTAAGATCTTCTTCACTTTTATGATGTAGTCACTTTTAACCTTTCTCTTCTCTTACACTGGCATGTTTTCTGTTGCCAGCCTGAAGAATACTTAAGTATTAATAGTGATCTTCTTCACCTGAACTCTTGATGTTCTTTCAATAGGGCATCTTGAGTCCTTCAGTTTTCACTATTTTTCTCCTGTGAGAGTAAGTGCGGCACATTTATTCAGTCATGTCCCATTGCAAAATCTTGCATTATATACAGTGTTCAGCAGTGATTTATTTCAGATGTTTTTCCTTGCAGCTTCAGCTCCCCTCATGTAAAGGAGGCGGGGTAGCCTGACTTGTTCATTATTCTTGACAGAACTCAATGCAACGGCAAAGATTCCTTTCTTGATGTTAAGCCCTCCCAGTCTATTACCATTGACCAGCAAAGGAGTCTTCCATCGTGCCACAGAACTTTGCATCAGCTGTTTCTTCTGAGTTCCGTTATTTCTAGGCACTTCATGTGGCAAATCAAATGTCTTTGTGAGAAATGACATTTGTTTACAAAATGATGACAGATAAATTTAGCTCTTTTCCAAGCGTTTATATCTGTCCCGTGGAAATGGGAGTATTTTGCAAATATTGTGGAAGGATAATCAATATAGGGGTGGTCTCCCCCACAGGAAATCTCAAGCGTACAATCCACGTTAAAATAAACGTTTTCGTTCACAATACTTCCCACTTCTTTTTGATTGCAAGAGCGCCAGAAGTTTTTTCCCCTCTCACAAATATAAAAGGAGCTCTCGCTACCGAAAGGAAACCAAGAAGCGCCCAAATAACGTTTGTTTTCCTGCCGCCAAAAGTCCTCGAGAGACGTCACGAGGCGGCGAGTGCCATTCGGCACGCGCCAACCCCGCACGTGACAGCGCCGGGGACGTGTGACCCCGCCCCTCTGCGAAAAGGGAGCGCCTGGTAAGGAGGGGGGACGAGGGGGTGGGGTGGGGGTGGATCAGGAAAAAAAAAACAAGCCAGCGAACGGTCTCCCTCTCTCCGATCTCTCCTCCCTCATCCCTCACGTGACCGCCTCCCCCGGAACGTGGCATTGTGTAATCACGTGACCCCGTGCGAGGGGAGGGGGGGTTGCGGGAGGGGGAGGTAGGCCGTTCTGGAGGAATTAGAGGTGGGGGGAGGGGGGCTGCGTACGCGACGGAGCTGGGTGCGAAGATGGCGGACGAGGAGGCCGAGCAGGACAGCGGTAGCGTCGGCGGCGAGAGCGGCCTCCTGGATATGCCGAGCCTGAAGAAGAGGCTGCTGGAGCTGGAGACGGAGCTGAGGGAAAGACGGAACCAGCCAGCCGTGGAAGCGGCCACCGAATACTGCCAGCAGCTGTGCCAGGTCAGAATGGGGCCTGGCCGCTTTGGAGGGGGGAGGGGGGAGAGAGAGAGGAGGGAGCCCCTTTGGAAGGGGGGAGCGGTGGAAGAGGCTGGGCGATGTTAATGGCTGGGCCGCGCTTTGCCCCTCTGAGGAAATGCCGCCAGCACCCATTGAACCTCTTGACTCCAGGCGGGTGTCCCGCCCCCCTGCGCCGGACTGGAGCTTCTGGCGGCCCGGAACAGCTCTCGCTCCCCCACCCCGCCGCCTTGGGTGCTCGCGCTCAGCTCCAAACTCGGCCCCTTTGTTGTCCTGGTGCCGCCTCGGCTCTGGAGGGGCCTTTGTCTGCCGACGGCGGAGAGCGCGGTGGCCCCCCTTTGCCGAGAGCGACGGCAAAGGAGCGGGTGGCTGGTTCCTGGGGAGGAGGGCTAGGGGAGAAGACCGGCGGGGGGCTTTCTTTGCCCTATTCGTTTACCCTCGGGTTGGTAGCGCTGAAAACGAAAAAGCAAGAGCTGGGTCGGTCGCCTTCCTTTCATGCCGTTGTCATCGGCTCCCCAAGCATGCATCCATCTATATCCCATAGTTGAGGAGGGGGGGGGGGTTCTTAATGGCATTCCCTTCGTATAGAGAGTCCTATTCTCCTTTTGTATAGGGAGTCGTATTCATATAGCAGGCTGGCTATATAATATATCTAATAAATATTATATGTATGTATGTATATATTGTATGTATGTATATATTGTATGTATGTATGTATGTGTATGTATAATGCATACATACATACATACAATATATAAAACAAAAACAATAACCGGTACAGTCCTAGAGCGGAAATCTGCTATGTTAGAGGCTTGCCTCAAACTGTCCTTGGTTCTTCCAAATTAAGTGACCTTACTTCCTTTTTGAATTGTGGCCTGAATGTGCCTCACTTTCACTTCATGTTGCCTTAAAGGTACACCGACATTTGTGTTTTATTAGTTGCTTATTGTGTTCTGTCCCACGGTAAATATTTATGGGATATGGATGGTTTATCCTGTAATCGAGACACTGGTTCACAGAGGGTCTCCAAGAGGCAAAATATGAAAATAATGTTAAAGAGTACTTAAATTCTAACATGTTGTTACATAAACACAGATGTTTAGAGACACATATTTAATCTTATTTCTGTACTACCTTCAGGAACAATATTTTCATTTAAAATCAATAAATTGTTCAGGTGGACACTGTTTCCAAATCTGTATTGAAGTTGGCCTGAATCTATCATCTGAAATTATGAAATACCATATCATAAAATATTGTAAGAAATAAAAAATAGGTTTTTGCATGGTTAAATTGGCAAAGTAGGAGTTAAATCCTTTTAATTACAGCTCTCATCTTTAGAATTGAGGACCTATCAAAAGGAAAGAGCTTAGTAAAAGTATATGATGCCTTAAAGTGGGAAAAACTCATTGCCTTTTTGAAGCAATGATTTTTATATTGATAAGTTTATAGCACTATTTCTTTAATCTGGAAAACAAAATTCTGGATTTCAACACAAGCAGTATGTATCTTTATTTGAATTGATAATTGAAATATGTTATATATTTTGTAATTCAGATACTACATAAGTGGGTTTTCCACAGGGCAGGGGTTATGAAAACAGATTGTGTTGCATAAACTTGTATATTTGTGTTGACAATATTATTGGGTTAAAGCAAGAATAGAAAATCAAACCGGATTTCTGTTTCTATCAGATATAGTAATATGGGAACACTTTACATGTCAAATGTACCATATTTCCTTCTCCAATGGGAGTTTACTTGCTCACTTCCACTTCTAATACCTTGGTATTTCCCAACCTTTCTTGGAACAATTGAAAAGATGAGAGAAAAACTTTAGTTCTTTAGTAGCTTATTTGATGTAACTAAATCAGAAGTTTTTGATTATAAAACTTTGTTCTAGCGGAGTCATTGAATCAAATTCAATTTCACAAAAATGCAGTATTAAGCAGATTATAATAATCAACCTCTACCATATCAGTTGGTTCCTGGAGTGTGAGAAGATGTCAGTGGTATGTTACATTAAGCATTTCAGGGTGTGTTCACTAAAATAAGGGAATTTCTTCAACCTCTATATAAGTGCTAGTCTTAATACCCGATGTTGTTTGAGATTTAGAATCATTCAATCACTCGGTTCAGTTTAATAGTCCAGATTATGAAGGAGTCATGAATGCAATGTGTACTTCACCTAATTTAAATATTGACATTTGTATGCTACAGTGCATATATCTTAATGTTTCTACTTTTATTATATTTTGTAAGCTTCTTGAAGAACTTCTTTACATAGTATC
The DNA here is from genome assembly GCF_051295495.1 of Thamnophis sirtalis. NCBI lineage: Eukaryota > Metazoa > Chordata > Lepidosauria > Squamata > Natricidae > Thamnophis > Thamnophis sirtalis. The sequence continues at coordinate 116,959,342 of NW_028261386.1, read as the reverse complement.
AATTTATATACCATTTCCTATCATCATTAATGCAAGCATCATTAGAAAATGACTTTTATATATATAAATGCCATTTATGTATAAAATTGAATAGTATTTTAAACCTCAAGTCTCTTTGCCTAACCTACAGTTCCTTTCCGCTGGGGAATTCATATTAAAAGCAATGTTTTCAATTTCACGTGGATGTTAGTCAAAATATCATCACTTAGTCTCCTGTCATTTGACCATGGTTAGATATTGCTAAATACACCAGTAAAAGGTATCCTTATATGAAGTAACCATAAAATAGCAGATGCATAGATACAGAGTTCTTGTTTGAAGCCATGTAACAATTTTCATTTTATACATTTATTTCCAGGTGATCATTTTTTGTCACATCATATTTCTGTATTGTCATTCTACAATAAGGCCTATCAATAGTTGCGCATAGCAGTTCCAAGTGGGATATAGTAATAAAAATGCAGTCAAAAGCTTTAAAACAAATATAAGTACCCTCAACTTGTGATCTCAATTGAGCCCAAAATTTATGTTGTTAAGTAAGACATTTGTTAAGTGACTTTTGCCCCAGTTTATGACCTTTCTTGCCACAGTTGTAAAATGAGTATCTGCAGTTGATTGGTTAATAATCCAGTTGTACTTTTGCTCTAATTTTGTACACTTCTTATGGCATCGCTTTTAAAAGAATCAGTGTGAGTAAACACAGATCAAATGTGTTTTCTTGTTTTTATTTTCTTTAATTAAACTTGGGATGTAAGATAGGGTTAATGATAGGTTGAGCCAGGGGTATCCTAACATGCAACCAGTTATTTCATTTCATAGGTTTTGGTCCACAAAGACAAATTAAGACAAATAACAAATAAATTACTTATTCAACCAGGGGGAGGGTTCAGCAGCAAAGAGAACTATTCCCTTGATCCTATATTTTTCTTTCTGTTCCAGCAGAAGTCCATTTTGCGCAAAGGAAAACTGCTGGAAACAGGCAAGTTACTTAAATAGAGCTTAATTACAAGGGAGTGAGGTGTCTGATTCCCATAATAACCCATCATTTTTAAGTGCAACATTTTCTTTCTGCTATATAGCAAAAATCAATTTTGTATAAAACCAAACTAAGGCTAGATTAAGGCAACTTAAAAACAAATTGGTGAGAGAAAGAAGCCAATAAGTTACATAACAAGCTTTTCTTCAAATTATTACAATCACTCTCTCACTATGTAACAATAACAACAATAGTGGGGAATTGGCAGGGTATAGGAAAATCCGCTTCTTCCAATATAACCGGTGACTGCACTTTTAGACAACAAAGAAGCAATTGAAACAAAAGAACATTGTTCATATTTTTTCCTCTGTTGTATAAAGAAGAATCAAGGACTCCTACTCAAAAATTTCTCAGTCTTGTTCTGGCCTTGAGGACACATTTATTAGACAGTAATAAATTTTAAAAGAAAAGGCATTGAACCATCTTTCTAGTCAATTTTTGATTAGCATTCACATACAAATTCCTTTGATCAAGTTGACTTAATTGCAGTAAGGGCAAAAATGGAGGTTGTAGACGATGGGTGGGATGCTGTCAGTTTTATTACCGGTTCGCAATCCGCATGCGTGTGTGTCAGACATATGCTGCACGTGCACTGTTCACTGTAAATGGTTCTGCATGCATGCGCAGAACAATTTACAGTGAACTGTGCACACACAGTCGCTGAAATCCACAATAGTAGTGGCCCAGTGGTGGCGAGGGAACCAGTTGGGGTGCGTGGCAGGCCTGGGTCGCTGCCAGTTCTGCGACCCAGGCCTGACTTCCACTACTGGTTCGGCCAAACCAGCAGCAACCCACCTCTGTTTTAGACAGAGCTGAAGATACTCTGTCCAGTTGACTAACTAGCTTAAGTGTATAATAGGGGGATCCTGATCTTGTGCAGTGAAGAGAGCTGAGGGTATCGTAATTCCACCCCCAGCAAGTGTAGAAAATAACTTCATCTAGATAGTAGCCATCTAAAATATAGTGCTGAATTGCTTGACCCAATGTATGTTTTGTGGTAAGAATTGATAGTAATTCATTTATAGATTGCTTGAATAGACTTTGTTCATAATGAAATAGCTCTACAAGTGAGATGTTTTATATGGAAGTTTAATATCCATAATAAACTATTGATTCAGTTTTTCTTCTATTCTTTAAGATTGTCAAATAAAATTCCATAGTGTGCTTATATTATAAAGGGGTCAGAAAACGGTACTGATCCTGATAAGTTTTATTTATAGGATCAAAATAAAAAAAAGAATAAAAGCTCTAAGACAGGGGTGTGAAACTTGTGTCCTCATGGCAGCGTTACATGATGTATCTGGACTTCCCCCCCCCCTTTGCTAAACCAGGTGGGGACGGGGCTAGCACATGACTCATCCGGCCTGCGGACCACGAATTTGACACCCCCTGCTCTAAGATGTCAATACCTTGAATTCTTATCAATTTTATGTGAATAGAAGATTTTATCCAATTTTTAAAATGTAAGAGGATGCTAAAAGAGCAGCAATTGTAAATCATGTTTTAGATTGATTACTAGATTTCCAAACTTGAGTCACACCTCAGATACAGAGATAGGAATCATATTGGGGATGCATTCAGTTTGAAATATGGTTTAAAGTTTCAAGGCCTCATAGTTGTGCTATCTTTTCTCTCTCCCCATCCCAGCACTTTTAAATTGAGACAATGCTATATATGACACCTTTATTCTGCCCTTTTTCCAAGGAGCTTAGGGAACTACATGTTAGTCTCTCTTTATCATTTTTTAATCCTGGAAACAATCATATGAGATACATTATTTAGAAGAGAGAGACGCTCAAAGGAAACTAGTGAGGTTTGTGACAAGGCAAATGGCCCTAGATTTTGGTAGGCTTAGTCTGACGTTCTAGCTAGTTTTTGGAAGTGTGTACTATTATATGTACCAATTATCTATTTAGTGTTATTATTTCCAAATAGACTGTGTGCACAATTAGTAGGCAAGTGAGTTTTTTGACCATATCATTTTTATGCATATTTCTAACTCCAAACTGTATATACCTGAATGCTTAGTGGATATAAGCACTATATCCACTATCAGCATATATTGATGTTTATTTGTGTAATGAGGGAGGGTGTCACCCAAGGAGATTAACAATCTATATCAAGGTGTGCATAATTATTAGGCAGCTTCTTTTCCTCAGGCAAAATGGGCAAAAAAAAAAAGATTTAACTGACTCTGAAAAGTCAACAATTGTAAAAAGTCTTTCAGAGGGATGCAGCACTCTTCAAATTGCTAAGATATTGGGACGTGATCGCAGAACCATCAAAATTTTGTTACAAATAATCAACAGAGCTGCAAGAAGCGTGTTGAGAAAAAAGATGCACATTAACTGCTAAAGATTTGAGAAGAATCAAACATGAAGCTACCAGGAACCCATTATCCTCCAGTGCTATCATATTCCAGAACTGCAACCTACCTGAAGTGCCCAGAGGTACAAGGTGTTCAATGTTCAGAGACATGACCAAAGCAAGGAAGGCTGAAACCCGACCACCACTGAACAAAACACATGTTGAAATGGGAAGACTGGGTCAAGAAATATCTGAAGACATATTTTTCAAAAGCTTTATGGACAGATGAGATGAGAGTGACTCTTGATGGATTAGATAGATGGGCCCATGGCTGGATCAGTAATGGGCACAGAATTCCACTTCAACTTAGACACCAGCAAGATGGCAGTGGGGTACTTGTATGGGCTGTTATTATTTTTTTAAAAAAATAGCTAATTGTACCTTTTCAGGTTGAAGATGGACTCAAAATCAACTCCCAAACCTACTCCCAGTTTTTAGAAGACACTTTCTTCAAGCAGTGCTACAAGAAAAAGTCTGTATCTTTCAAGAAGACCATGATTTTTATGCAGGACAATGCTCTATCGCATGCCCCGAAGTGTTCCACTGGGTGGCTAGCCAGTAAAAGGCTTAAAGATGACAGAATAATGGCATGGCCCCCTTCCTCACCTGACCTAAACTCTATTGAGAATTTGTGGGCCCTTCTTAAACGGGAGATTTAAGGTGAAGGAAAACAATACACCTCTTTGAACAGTGTTTGGGAAGCTGCCGTTGTTGCTGCACAAAAAGTTGATCATTAACAATCAAGAAACTGACAGACTCCATGAATGGAAGACTTATGACTGTTATTGAAAAGAAGGGTGGTTATATTGATCACTGATTTTGAAATGTCAGAAATGTTGATTTGTACATTTTGAGTTGTGTTTCTTTATTATTTTAACATTCACAGATGCAAATAAATGAGTGAGATGGACAAATGTCATTTTTCATTTAGTTGCATTATAGTTCTGCACACTAATAGTTGCCCAATAATTGTGCACACATAGATGTTCTCCTAAGAAAGTTAAAACCTCACTTTTACTTTCTTAAATATTCAGGTTTGAGGTTTATTAACATTTAGAATTGATCAAGAGCACTGTAATTGTTCATTAATAAAATTAATCCTCCAAAATAAAGCTTGCCTAATAATTATGCACACATGGTATGGTCTGATGAGATCTCAGTCAGTGTGAAGCTTTGTGTTCTGACTGACACTTTTTAATTAGTCACAGCATTCTGGGATTGGAATAGAAATGAAAACACAAGAATGAATCCTATTTTAGCTTTCTTTCCTTTACTGTTTATCTTTTCTCATACATGGGGAAAAAGTTTTGTGGTTGTTTTACCTACCTGCTTATTGTAAAGATTATATTTTTAAGGAAAAGATAATTAGTGGATTTTATTACAGTTTTCCCTTCCTCAACTCTCAAGAGTTGGGTCAGTTACAGTCAGCATCTTCCTTTTCAACAGAAATTTATCAGTGTGCCTGAAATTTGTTGCAGATACCCTTTATGATAGGATCCATTTTGCCTCAACTTTCACTACATTATGTTTTGTAATATCATAATTCAAAGTTAGCAGAGGGATAGCAAGTGGCAATAGTTTGAAATGTGATAGTCATTACCTCTTAAAAGCAATCCATCTGCCTTATTTTGATGAAAAGGAAAAGAGGAGCAGGCTTCAAGAGTCAGATGGTGAAGATGTGTTATGGAGAAACCTTTTATAAAATAAAAGAACTTGCAATACTCTAATTTTAAAGCTAATTTCATCCTGTTCCGATTTTTTTTAAAGTGCAACCTTTTTCATGATAGATAACAGGAGGCAGGGTTTCTGGGTTTTTTCACATTCGTGCCCCAGAATTTGAATAGAACAGTTTGAGTTCTCTCCACATTAATAAATTTGTCTCATTTCAAACTTAAGAATTCAATCTTGAAGCAGATTGGATTGTCCTTGCGTTGCTGTAATGCACATCTTATTCAACTGCAGCTGCTAACCCTTAAAGAAAGTGTAATAAATGTAATTGAATACATTGTCAAAGTAGATTGTTTCTTTAAAAAAATCATCATTTTGTCCTCTTGTCATATCTTGAAAAGATCTTCCTTATTACATTAGTATATAATATAATCTGCACTATATTGCATATTTCAATCAAGTGCCACTATATTGTCATTTTAAAATAATTTTAATCATCATTACTGTTAAAACAGGACTCTTTATAGAACTTAAAATTCCCTATGTGTTTTGAAATTATTTCGTACATCCACTCCTTCAGTATCTGAATATTGAGCATAACTAGAAATCAAGATATCATATACAGCCTAATCAATGCCCAAAAACATGATTATTGTCTGATTGGGGCTATTACAATAGCTAACCATTGAGGGAGTGGTGAAATTCCATTTTTTTAGTACCGATTCTGTGGGCGTGGCTTGGTGGGCATGACAGGGGAAGGATACTACAAAATCCCCATTCCCTCCCCACTCTCCGGCCAGCCAGAGGTGGTATTTGCCGGTTCTCCGAACTACTCAAAATTTACACTACCAGTTCTCCAGAACCTGCTGAATTACACCCCTGCTATATGGTACTGCAATATTTGATTCTATGGGTCACGTTCTAAATGTTCTGTTTCCACATATCTGGAAATCGATTATTTCAAGCAATAAAATCTTGTCTATTGGTGCATTAGTTGTAAGAATGTAGATAATATGCTCAGAAAACAATAGTCGATATGCTAAATCCCATTTCTCCAAATTATAACCTATACTTTTATGGTGACTCAAATTTCTATTTTATAAATAGACCCTTCTTGAATATGCAGAAAAGTGGAAGACATCTGAAGATCCCTTGCCTTTGTTGGAAGTATACACACAGGCAATCCATGGATATATAAAAGCAAGACCTTACCTTACCTCTGAGTGTGAAAATGTAGCCTTTGTGCTTGAACGCTTAGCTCTGTAAGTAAATTATATATAATTTTGTTTTCTAATTTGTTTTAAAGCTAACATTTGTTAAGTTTAAAAAGTAGTAGAACTCTTTTCTGGGCACTTAATGTTGACCTTTACATTGTTCCATTTGTTTTTGCAGAAGCTATGCTGAACTTTTGCTATGCTTGCCTCTTGAACTGCCTGAAAATCGATGGAAAGAGTTTCAGTCATTTATTCAAGTAGGTATCTTATTTCATAGCTAGTGTATACATTAGTTCCATAAAATAAAATTCAAGTGTGCTATTGCAATAGTACTAATAACCTGTAAGATTATTGGTTTTCATAGTTAAAAATCATTATGATTATCATTGTTTACTTAAAATTATTTAAATGTAAAATAAGGAAGCTGTGGCTTGGTTTAATAACCTGTCATTATTTGTAGTTTAGCACTTTGCTTAACATTTTAGAATTCCATACCGCTCTTACTTGTAATTCTAATTGGAATCTTCTATATTCAAGATAAGATGAGAATAGAATGTTAGACAAGGACAATATTTATATTGTATAATTATAATAAAGGCAGCAAATTAAATAAACAAATGTTGCAATGTTCTTATATCAGGATCACTAGATAATTCCATAATTTTACTTACAAGTTTTCATTGGGTTTAAGTCAACATGCAAAAAATTGTAGGTTTGCATTATGTTTTTAAGCATGGCAATTAGTGAAAGTGTTGGGATTTTGAGGATAAAATGCTGGAGCAATTATAATTTTCTGTCACTTGTTATAACAAATTCTCTTCTTTTTCCAGATGGCACATACAAAATTAATGGAAAATGGCAACCATCAATTACATATTTTATCTGTTCTTGCTCAAGAGGATGGAACATGGAAGAATCCAGTTCTTCGCAACATTCTTTCCCAAGACCTGCTTGATTGGGATATGGGTAAGATGATAATTTGTGAGGAAAAATTAATTACTGCTCTCTCGGCAAAAAAATATTTTAAGGATACCGCTCTTAATATTTTTATAGCACAAATATTTTGAAAATACTGTATCTAACTTTTTCATTCATCAATTCAAACTAGTTATTTTTCTTTTGTTAGCTTGCAGATATCTTCATATATGATGATAGGCTGCAATTGTATATAAAAACTCGTATATAGTATAATAAAAAAAAAACATGAAAGGATTTTTAAAAGTTTTTTCCTAAAATCACACTGAGGAATATTTATAAGAAAAAGTATCTATCCAGAACTACTCTTATAATGAATTATTTTGGAATTATAATGTAAACGGAGCCAGGACCTCCATTATTATTACTGTACTATAAGTCCAATATATCTAACCTGCATAGTTGTTCACATATGAAGGTTGAGTGTTCATATAATTAGAAATTCCTCCCCTTCCCCTAGAATTCCTAATCTGTCCATAAATGCCTTCATGCCCCACAGATTGGTCGGATGAAACTTCTGTAATAATTTTTATGAAGTTGCTTTTAATATTCATGATGTGAAATTTATAACATTTGTTATTAAACCAAGCACTTAGGTATTACACATATTTCAGTTATTCCTGAAATATGAGAAACATTCTTTGTTATTATTATTTTATAAATACCTTACCAATTAAACAGAGAGAGGTTACAGATAGTCCACATTTAACAGTCTTGCTCCTTTCAGCTCCATTTTTATCAATTTTAACCAAATTAATTTCACTGTTGTTTTAATGATTGCACCCCTTAAAGTCACCTCCAGGTGAGATGGGTAACATATAAATCAATAAACAATAAAATAACAAGCCCAATTGGGTCTAAATTGCCTAGCAGTCATTAGGAAAAATATATGACTACCTGGCTTAGTGAAAGCAGTTCTGGTAGTCCTAGTTCTGTATGTTAAGTCAGGACTGCATTATTGTTAGACCAGGACCTCACATTGCTCTTGCCCTGCTGTACTGACCTCCACTTCAAGTTTCTCTCAGGCTGCAGAGAGCAGGGTACCAAAACTCACCTCGTGGTGAGATAGGCGGGAAACAGTTTTAATAAATAAAATAAATACAAATAAAAGGAACATAGATGGGAGAAGATAGGTGGGTGGGTCAAATTGAAGAGCATGTAAAAATCATAAGTGTATGCAGGCTTCCAAGCATCCAAAATTTGATAATAGGGCCCCAGGGTGCTGCATTGCTATAACGTTAGAGACCAGTCATAAGTCCCTTTGTTATTTTATTTTATCTTATTAAAGCTAAAACAGTATGGTTGGAAGTTCTTAGATTTATTGAGTTGATTCACTGATGGAATGGCATCAATGGGTAATCACCCCACCCCATTTATTCCTTGATAATTCTAAAGTTCTGGAGAGTTTACGGAGACAACAAAAATAAAATAGAGGTTCCATTATATGAAGAGAAACCATTTTGGAACCTTATTGATTGAAGGTAGAAGATACCATTATTGGTTAATTTGGAACTTGTTGCCTGATTGTACTCTCTTTTTCTTTTTGTATTTTATTATTTCTTATTTCTGCTTTTATGAAAAAAACATACTATACAGTGTGTAGGAGAAGACAAAAATACTAATGCATGGAAGTAGAAATTACTCCTCAATTCAGATGGTAAATGCAGTACTTTATGGCATGTCTGGGGTTCTTAGCCAAATACTAATTTCTGCAAATTAGGTAGCAAATTCAGTCATATCATGTTTGTACCTTTCCTTGTGTAACTTTATTTATGATCATGTCCTTGTGAAAACTGAAATTTGATGGACTTGATCATAAGCTCTCCTGCATTTAATGATTTCCAATGATTACTGTACACAGGCAGAGATTTAACTTGTAAAATACATTAAGTACAAAAGGCTTTTCTTTAGCCAGCTGACAAGCACCTTTTCACTTTCAGTTAAAAATGGGAACTCTTCCTGAATTCAATCCAGGGGAACTGTCCAGCATTTATATAATGTTCTTTTTTGTTATTTAGGTTTTTTTTAGTTCAGGTCAATAACTTTTAATGTTAAAACAGATTTTAAAAAGTTGCAAAGTCAAAAAAATAGAATAAGAATAAGATAGCTAAACAAGCTATGCTTTTAAAAACATTCCTCTCTTAAAATTGCAGCTAATCCTTCTGAATAGTAGCAGGACTTAAAAAATTAAACAGGCACTGTAGGAACTTGAAGACAGCTATGGCTCCTACCCTTGTGTTATAGGTAGTCCTTGACTTAAGATGGCAGCTAAGGCTAGGATTTCTGTCAATAAGTGATGCAGTCAAAAATTAAATCCCTGCAATTCCAGTTGCCATTGAATCCCATGGTTGTTAGGTGAGACAGCATCCCCTTAAATCCTTTGCACAGTTCTAATGCCTTTAATTATGCTTGTCCATAGCACTGTTCAAGAGCTATATAACAAACTATTATGGTTTGTCTAAATATTGTTGTATTTTAAGGGAATTTCTTTTGTAATACAATTGTAATAAAAATTACATCCGTTTAAGGATGCCTAGTGGTTTAAAGCATCAGGCTATAAAGTGGGTGACAGTGAGGTCTTGTCCTGCGTTAGCCATGAATGCCAGCTTAAAGATCTTGGGCCAGTCAGTCACTCACACTCTCATTCCAACTCACCTTACAGGGTTGTTGTACGGAAAATAGGAAGAAAGTGTGTTGGATATGTTCATCACATTACTTATTTGTAAAAATAAAGGCGAGATAGAAATAAATAAATAAATAAATAAATAAATAAATAAATAAAGATGTAGGTATGCCTTGGTTACAAGTTAAAGTTCCATGAGATTAAATATTGTCACACATTTGGGAAATGAAAAATAAATTAAACCTTGACATTAAAACGTCTATATATTTCTTAGCATTGACGTGACTTACAGTCAGGAGTTTATGAGTTAGAAATAATACATTTTAAAACCCTCAAGGTCATTTTGTATCTTATTTCAATTATAACAGAGTGTTAACACAAGAGAAACAACCTGAAATGATAAACATTGTGGTTTAAAGGATTATTAGTTACTGTGGGTGGAAGAACAAAGCTAAAAAATAGCAAATTTAATATATTACTAGATCATATAAGATAGAAAGTCTATGAATGTTAAACAATGAATGTTAAGCAAATTTAGCATTTTTTAAAACTAAAAATATATATAGACATCAAACTTTTATACTTTTCTTAGCACTTCTTCCCACTTTTAAAATTTATAGAAAACCCCAAAGGAGATTTTGCTTGCGAATAGGCGGAGCCTCCTGCTACCGCTACTACCGGTTCGCCCGATCCGCCCGATAATGGATTATGTTCCATCTGTAATATCAAGTTGGATAAGAACTAAATCTAGAGTTTGTTAACACTCTCTATCAGCAACCCTTTTCTTCATCTTTTGGAACATATTTGGGTTCAGGGTAAGAGTTCATTACAGAAGAGAAAGTTCAGTATCCATTTAACTGAATGACACTGTTATCTATCCCATTTATCTAATTTCATCACCTTGCTAAAGTAATTAAAGCAGTGGGTTTACCTGTATCAGTTTTCATATTATAAGACATCTTAATCCAGCCAGACTGGGGAAAGTCTTTGGTGCAATTGAGTTTATTATTAATTAAAATTACTCTTGGCGGTATAGTTTTGTTCCTGCATTGTGTACAGTAGTTTTATATTTATAGATGACTCATAACTATGAATAAGCCATCTGGTTTCTTCAGTTTCTCATTTATTCTTCCCTGGAAGACCCAGTTTCTACCATTTTTTATAAATAAATTAGTGATTTATGATATCAATAGCTTAAAGAAAAATTCTTAAACTGACCCATTTATTCGCTAATTTCTGCACAAAGTCATGGTAGCTCAGGTTTTCCTAAACTACAGTGATTATAGTGTCTCCTCAGCAAGGGTTGATTGAATACATGATAGCAGTGTTCCAATATCTCACAAAGAAGAGAGAGTCAAACTATTCTCCAGAGCACCTGAGGGCAGAACAAGAAGCAATGGGTGTAAACTAATCAAGGAGAAAAGCAACTTAGAACTAAGGAGAAATTTCCAGACAGTTAGAACAATTAATCAGTGGAACAGCTTGCCTCCAGAAGTTGTGAATGCCCCAACACTGGAAGTCTTTAAGAAGATATTGGATAGCCATTTGTCTGAAATGGCATAGGGTTTCCTGACTAAGCAGGGGGTAGGACTAGAAGACCTCCACGGTCCCTTCCAACTCTGCTACTATATATTGTATATACTGAAAACAATTTAAAAGTAATTTTTTGCAGTTGGTTAGTGTACAAAGCCTGTGTGTTTGGATATGTTTTGAAATGTGGTTGGCTCATGGTGAGAGGATGTGGATTCAGGATTGAATATTGGTGGCAATGACAGCTATGGAGAGGGAAAGTAAATTGATGTCTTGGGTAAATTAAAGTATTTGATAAGATATGCTACACCGGGATGCTGGCAGTCATCCAATGCAGATGAATACCAGCAAAGAAGGGAGGGAAAGAAAAGAACCAGAAAGATTGGGGGTCTACTTGGTCTATGAAATCATTTCTGCATCCTTGCAACAAAAAAAAAAATCGATCAAACCTCAGAACAACAAAATGTCCCAGGTTTTGTTTCTGCCAAGTGATGATAAATTTAGAGTTCAGTGAACTTATAGAACACATTGTATTTGTTTAAATATTGAAGCCAAACTCCTTTTCTGTTTGTGTACACCTGCTTTGCATGGGAAGAACAGAACCAACCAATTGACTATGTCAATGCTGAGACATAGGAATCATTCATGGGAATTGAATACTGGCCTGAGTCTGCTTTCAATTTATAATTTTATATAACTGTAGAAATTTATCATGACATTGAAGAACTGAGATTCTTGTCCTTTATTGTTAGAACTCAATTGACTGTTTCTTGTCCAGGCATTTGGTTTATTGGTCTTTCTATAATTACAGATTTTTCTAATAATATTTATATTTGTCTTGCATATTAACAAGGTTATGCAGATTTGATATACTAATTAAATGGGGAAATAATATTGCCTGCAATGGTCTGTCTTTCAGTGAATACATTTTTAGCCTTCGAAGGCCCTGTGCTGCTGGATATGCGTATTAAGCACTTGGTGAAAACAAAGCAATTATCTCAAGCAACTGCCTTAGCAAAACTATGCTCAGACCATCCAGAAATCAGCAACAAAGGCAATTTTAAGCAAACCTATCTAGTCTGTCTTTGTTCTGGATCACCCAATGAAAAACTAATGCAAGAGGTGAGTACATTTTATTTCTGTTTCTCAAAACAAAATTTCTTTCTCTAGTGGGGAAAGTATTGGAAACCATAATCTGAAAATTATGAAATAAGCTGAAGTCAGGTCATAAGTCTAGTCACAACAGTTTCACTTAGGGATCATTTCTTCTTAATGATCAACTTCCCTGCCCCAATTGTGGTTGCTAAACAAGGGATACCTATATAAGACAAAATTGTGATTTGCAGGAATTAGTCTTCCAATTTCTTGCAATTTTTTTGCAATTGATTAGCAACAGTGTTTCATTACTGTTAGTCCTCAACTTGTTACCACAGTTGGAATCATAATGTCTGTCATAAATAATTGCAGTTGTACCCAGTTGTGCAACAATAGATATGGTGGTCGTTAATGGAACCACTGAAACAAATCAGTTAAGTGTATCCAGGTTTTCCAAATGGGCTTTTACTACAGTCATTACCGGAATTTCTGTCATAAATCATTGGATTTACAAATTGAGTTGGACCCTGTTTTACAACAATTTTTACTGCAGTCATTAAGCAAATCATGTGATTATTAAATCCAGTTTTTTCAGTGGGCAGGTTTTTTTGTGGGTTTTTTTTTTTTTTTTTTTTGTGGAAATTGGCAAAGTAGATTGCAAATTGTGGTCATTTAACCACACGATACTGTAACCAGCCTTAAATGTGAGCCAAATGCCTAGAGGCCAAATTGCAAATGACTATCAGGATATGCCATAGTTGTAAGTGTGAGTACAAGTCATAAGTCACTTAGCCAAGGCTGTCATAATTTTGAATTGTTGTTAAGCAAACAGTTGTAAGTCAAAGACTATTTCTACTGATTTTTTTTAAAGTATTGAAATAATAAATGATAATTCTGGGTATGGTTTTCTGCAGCAGTACTTGAGATATGAAGTAATTGAGGTAGCTATTGCTCTAGATGGGAAATCTGTAAAGTGGGAGACTGTGAGTTATAGTGCCTTAAATGCAAAGCCAGCTGGGTGACCTAGTCACCCTTTCTCAACCCTAGGAAGTTGTACTGTACTTGTACAATAGGAGTTTTTTTCTTTCTTTCTTTCACAATATGCATAGAATCACAGTTTGAGTAATAGATTTAATATATAAGGATTTGTTTTATTTTTGAAAAAATAACTCTGGTTTTACTTCAAATATAGACACATGATCTGAAATACCAAAGTTTCATGTGCACCTTGAAAGGCTTGACATTTGCCTCAAAACATTCTAAGGTTATTAGAAATAAACAATATTAATGTGGAAGAAAAGTAGAATTAATAAATGTGTAATAGGAAGATAATTCAATTAGCATTTAATTTTAGTTGTTAATATCCAACCCATTTATTTTTGAAAGTTTCCAGCATTTTGAAAAAGTTTTATCAAACATTAGTCCATTTGAAAATAAAGGTTTTATTGACCATGATTTGTCTTGTCGTACAGATTACAGATATAGACTGTAAAGATGCTTTAGAAATGATCTGTAACTTAGAATCAGAAGGAGATGAAAAGAGTGCTCTGATTCTGTGTGCAGCATTCTTATCTCGGCAGCTACAGCAAGGAGAGATGTATTGTGCATGGTAGGTTTGAGTCTGTTTGAACTCTGTTGTGGTCAGCATGTGTCACATTTAGCAGTAAAATTTTATCACCAGATAATTAATGCATTTGATGTTATTTTTTAAAAAAATTAAAGGTTATGTAGCATATTATTACATAGCAACATTAGTTTTAAAGTCTTCAAAACATCCGTTTCTGGGTGCCTTTTTTCATTAAAAATTTAATGTGTTATAAATGTTGCAGACAAGATTTTTATAATCCTTTCTGCATTTCATGGCATTTTATTGTGTGGTTATGAAATCTTGTTCCAATATATTTTTATTACCATTTGTTGGTAATAACCAGATTTTTAAAATAAACATAAAATTATATATTAGAATACAGTTAACATTGAAATTTTCCATTTTTCTAGGATAACATTTGAAATTTTACTTTTAGTATTTAGAAATGTTAGGTTTGAAAATGTTGACATTTAACATTTCAGGATGTTTTATGCATTGAAAAGTATAAATAATGCTTGGACAGTAGTAGTGAAGTATGATTTGTAGCTTTATTTTTTAACTGAACTCCAGCCTCAGGAAGAATTTAGATGAACAATATTTCATCCCCTTAACAAACACAAAAATTACATTTTTTTCCGCATGGTCATCTTTAATAATTTAGAACAAAGAGCACCATAATTTCACAAAGAGTATTCTCCATTTTAAAGGATTGTTTTTTTCTGCCAAAATGCATAAGGTGTTTCATCTATTAATTTTATTTATTTATTAAATGTATATTTCATAAGGTGACCCTGGAATTCAGTCTTCTGTTAATGAGTAGTAGAATGCCCTCAGAAAAATTATTTCAAATTTCTATCCTACTGCAATCGGAGCAGACACCTATAGTGAGAATAAAACACACAATACGTAGCAGTACAAAAATATATCTAAACCCACTAGAAGTCATTAAGTGGCATCCTACCCCAAGTCGCCTTCAATAGAGTTTGATCTTCTGCTTCTTTTTCATGCCTGAACTAAATTAACCTGTAATGAGATATCATTCCAGAGTGCTAGGCCTAATACAGAAAAAAAAAATAGTTTTTAACCCTAAAGTGGAGAACACTTTGTGCTTCTCCTGGCACAGTAACATTGACTAGGGTAATTCCAGTGGAGAGATATTATCCTACAGGTAACTTGAGGCCAAGTCCTAAAAGCTGTATAAATTAATGCCATTGATTTAAATTGTACTGAGAAGTTAACAGGGAGCCAGTGTGGGGCCTGCAAGAGATAATGTTATCCTACCAAATATTGCCAGTGAGCAACCAGGCCATTGCATTTTCTGCCAATTAAAACTTCCCACAAGTCTTTAAAGGCATGCCATGTAGAATGCATTGCAGCAGTCTCAGTTTGTGGTGAAGAGAACATGAGCCATAATAACGAAGTTTTCATGTCCTAGATAAGGCTGCAACCTGCTCATCTGAAGTATCTATTACTTCTTTAGAGTAATGTAAGTTATGCAGCCCCATCCAGAATGACCATACACTAGGAGAGCCCTAGTATACAAACAATAACTTTATCTGGAGTTGAATTTTAATCTATTCTATCCCATTCAGACTATCACAATCTTCAGGAGAGATTTAAACTGCAACTGTAGTGGTGCTAGGGATCCTCGGGGAAAACTGGATATCATCAATATGCTAATGATACCAGACCTCACACTAACAGATAACCTACCCAGGGATTTTATGTAGATATCAAATAATAGAAGGGAGGGCAGCATCCCACCAAGGATCAACCAACTCTATTCCCTTATTACCAACAAGTGGAACCCTCTACCAGGAAAGGAGTGAAACTACTAAAGAAAAGAGGAATGCCTCCAATCCTCAATCCCTTTAGAAGGTCCAGAAGAATACCATTGTCAGCACTAGTGGAGGTGGTTTGGAGATGCAAAGTGACCAGGACAGGTATTCTACCCCTGTCCAGATCTTTAATGAAGATCATCCACCAAGAATGTATCTGCCCAATGCCTGATTGTTAAGATCCAGGTAATAAATTTAGTCTAAGTCACTTTGTAATTGACCCTGAGTAATTGTCTCAATAACCTCTGTGAAAAAGAGAAGGTTGGAAATCAAGCAACAGTCTTCTAATGTTTTCAGATCCAAGGAGGGCCTGTTGAGAAAGAACATACCAGTATACCTTTAAGGGCTGCTGGCCTTGCCCCCTCCCTAGTGAGGAATTCACAGCCTCCCAGATCTTAGAAACTATCGTTCCGCCAGCTGCCTGAAGGACAGGTAATTAGATAATTGAAGGGGCAATGTGCCTACTTTTTAGAAAATTACATGCCAGAAAGAATCCTAGGTAATGGCACAGGCCAATGCCCCAGTCATTATAAAGACCCCACCCAAGTGAATGCAAGCTAAATAGCCTAATTAATTACAAGGGCTCATTGGTAACTCTGCTGATGAGCTCTTAATGCTAAAGAGAGTTAATCATCTGCAAAAGGGCTGCTGATTCACAGCTTACCAACTTTATTGTTGGAATAGGCCAGAACTGGGCATGTACCTGTGTTCAGTCAGATTCCCTCTTTGTTGCTGTCCATTTGTACTTCAAGCAGCATTTCTATTGCTTCATCTTCCAGAGGTCTTCTGAGAATAAAGGAGCCCTCTGGGATTGGCCAATAGAGATAGGCCATTGGGAGGGTAATTTTATCAACAACCTAAGTGCTGCCTCTTACTTGTTACAGACCAGATTCTCAACCAATTTGCCTGATAGAATGTCAGAAAAATCACCACATACTGCTGGAAACCAGGCAGTTGTATAAAGCAGTGTTTTTCAACCTTTTTTGTGCAAAGGCACACTTTTTTCATGAAAAAAATCACAAGGCACACCACCATTAGAAAATGTTTAAAAAATTTAACTCTGTGCCTATATTGACTATATATAAAGTAATTCTCCCACGGCACACCTTACACTATGTCACGGCACACTAGTGTGTCACGGCACAGTGGTTGAAAAACACTGGTATAAAGGACGCTGGTGAATCATATGTTCAGTCACGCATATGAAATGGGTGGCAGTCAGTTGCATTTGGATCAGAAAGTGATTTGACAGTGGCAGAGAAATGATGACAGTACTCTTCATATTCAGCTTATATAATAAATGTTTTGAGGTAGCGACAAGTCTGACTTAATTGCCTATATACGTTGGAGCGAAGATTACCTTGAACAAGTCTCTTGTTACTATGGAGATCCCAAATTGGACTTTATTAGATATGGCCCAACTGCAGGGAGGTTAAAGTCCCCTAATACAATACATGGATGGCTCCACTACCAAGCTGGTGACCAGACAAAGGATTCCATAGACATTAGATATTCTGTGTGTTGGATGTGATTTTAAAGAACAAATTTATTTTTCTGAAAAGTGGCATTTAATGGTAATAAATAATAGCATGTAATAGCATTGTGGCATTCCTCTGGTACCCCTGTCTTCCTAGCAATTGAAAATTAGTTCTGTGTTATTTCAGTATTAATATAGTTAATTTTTTGGTAAAATTCTATTTTCAGGGAACTGACTCTTTTCTGGAGTAAACTACAGCAAAGGGTAGAACCTTCTACACAAATATATTTGGAGAGATGCCGTCAATTATCTGTGTTAACAAAGACTGTGTATCACATTTTCTTCCTGATTAAAATAATAAATTCTGAGGTAAATATGTGTAAGATAATTATTTTTATCACAATGTAAAATTAAAATAAAATCTGCCAATTGAAATCACATTGAATATTAAGATCCAATGTGAAGTTAGATAAGAAGGTCTTATCAGATAGAAGATGTTAGTTTCTTCTAATGTGTTACGGTCTGTTAAGATAAAATTCTTAAAATAAATTATTTTAGCAATTATATGGAAGATATACCTAGGGACATTTGGACAACTTCAGATATATCTTTTGTTGAAATAGCAAATTTGATCATTGTCTTCTGTGTGGCTGCTTTATTACTTTTTCCTTTCACAATCCATAGATTCCAATATTTATTTGGTGAAAAATGTACTTGTCAACTTTTTACAGGGAGTAAACTCCATGGACTCTGAGATGGAATGTCAGTGTTATGCCTCATATTTTTTACTTAAACCAATGCTGCCCAAACCTTTTCTGTCATTATTCAAACTATTTATCAAAAAGTCTTATCAAACTGGTCATGAATAGTTTCCATTATAACTGAACAGTCGCTGAATGAATGGTCTTAATTGAGGACCATAATAATTGATACCATAATTAATAATAAATAATAATAAAAATGATAATTGATACCAGGAACGCGATGGCTCAGTGGCTAAGACACTGAGCTTGTCGATCAGAAAGGTTGGCAGTTCAGTGATTCGAATCCCTAGTGCCGCAAAATGGAGTGAGCTCCCATTACTTGTCCCAGCTTCTACCAACCTAGCAGTTCGAAAGCACATAAAAATTAAAGTGGAAATATAAGAACCACCTTTGGTGGGAAGGTAACAGCATTCATTGCGCCTTTGGCATTTAATCATACCAGCCACATGACCACGGAGACATTTTCGAACAGCGCTGGCTCTTCGACTTTGAAATGGAGATGAGCACTGTTCCCTAGAGTTGGGAACGACTAGCACATATGTGCAAGGGGAACCTTTACCTTACATATCTCTGATATAAAAACAATACCATTAAATGATCTTTCAATGATCAATTATCTATTGGTAATTTCAATCATTTTATCTTAGTAGGAATAATTTCGGAGATTTTCAAATCTATTTTAGTACAAATGGTAATCTTTAAGTCAATTTAAATATTGTGATGGATAATGGACCTAAAGAAAATCCATTTTTACTCAAATTTAGATAATTTACCCAAGTTTGGGAAGCACTGACTTAAATTAAATGTTGTATTCCCATTCCATTGGGCATATTTCAGTAGCAATCTTCTGTTGCATAAATATAGTTCTCCTTGCATTTCTCCAGAAACTATTTATCTATTTGTTTATGTGTATCCTGCCTTTATTATTTTTACAAATAACTCAAGGCAGCAAACATATCTAACATACCTTCTTCCTCCTATTTTCCCCATAACAACAACCCTGTGAGATGAATAGGTTTTCAAGAGTGGGAATTTGCCTTAATTAATTATTACTGACTACTGACTCAATCTCAATCTGACATTTCCTCGTAATGATGCATTGCATAAATGGAATATTGTTGATAAGCCAAAGACCTTGCTGAAATCCATATTTCTAATAACAAAGTTAATAGTTTACATAAAAATTAAGGGTATTTCTTAGAATGAGTATGACTCCCAAATAAATGAAAATCTGAAAATAGCATTTGCCCCTTTGAGGTAATTAACACTGGGAATTCCTAATCTTATAGTTAATCAAAATCTAAGCATGCATGAATTTATATATTTAGGAACTGGCTATTACATTTACAACATAATCTGTTTTTTGCTCAACAGATTGATGCTGCTGGTCTTGCAACTTGTATTGAACTTTGTGTGAAAGCATTACGCTTGGAGGCTAGTGAGAATACAGAAGTCAAAATTTCCATTTGCAAGACAATATCGTGCTTATTGCCTGATGATTTAGAAGTTAAACGTGCTTGCCAACTAAGTGAATTTCTTCTTGAACCTACTGTGGATGCATATTATGCCGTAGAAATGTTGTATAATCAGCCTGACCAGAAATATGATGAAGAAAATCTTCCAATTCCAAATTCATTACGCTGTGAGCTTTTACTTGTATTAAAAACTCAGTGGCCTTTTGATCCAGAATTTTGGGACTGGAAAATGCTAAAACGTCAGTGTCTAGCATTGATGGGAGAAGAGGCATCAATTGTATCTTCAATAGATGAACTGAACGACAGTGAAATGCATGAAAAGGTAGAGGACTGTCAAGATGAGAACAAAGACACTTCAGCAAATGGACTTTCTGAATGTTTTGATGAAGCTACAAATTTGCTCAGAGGCATTAGAGATAAGAAACAGAAAAACAGAGAAATTAAAAAATTAAGGGAGAGGGGATTCATATCTGCTAGGTTCCGGAACTGGCAAGCATACATGCAGTATTGTGTGCTGTGTGATAAGGAATTTCTTGGACATAGAATAGTCAGGCATGCACAGAAACACTACAAGGATGGGATTTATAGTTGTCCAATATGCGCACAAAATTTTCATTCTAAAGAAACCTTTGTTCCTCATGTAACACTACATGTTAAGAAATCCAGTAAGGAAAGACTTGCTGCAATGAAACCACTGAGAAAATTAGGAAGGCCACCCAAAACAGCAACTACTGGTATAAATAAAAAGAACAATACCTTAGTAAAGCAAGAACAACGGCACATAAAAAAGAACAGTCTTTATGCAGCAGACTTCATTGTTTTTAATGACAACGATGGTTCAGATGATGAAAATTATGACAAAGACAAACCTTACATTCCAGAAGCAATTCCAGCTCCAAAGCCATTGCCTGTCAATGAGTTTACTTGCCCTGTTACCTTGTGTAAAAAAGGCTTTAAATACTTCAAGAATTTGATTGCCCATGTAAAAAGTCACAAAGAAAATGAAGAGGCTAAACGCTTTCTTGAAATGCAGAGCAAAAAAGTAATTTGCCAGTACTGTAGACGACATTTTGTAAGTGTTACCCATCTTAATGATCATTTACAAATGCACTGTGGTATCAAACCTTATATTTGTATACAGATTAAGTGTAAGGCTAGCTTTAACAGTTATGCTGAACTTTTGAGTCACAGAAAAGAACACCCAGTCTTTAGGGCAAGATGCATGTTTCCCAAATGTGGGAGAGTATTTTCAGAAGCATATTTGCTTTACGACCATGAAGCTCAGCACTATAATACTTTCACCTGCAAACTTGCAGGTTGTGGGAAAGTTTATCACTCACAGAATGAATTAGAGAAGCATATTGAAGATCACACTAAATCTGAAAAAATATTACATGGTGATGGTGATGCTAACTGTTCTCAAAGTCTAGAAAATAATGAAAATACTGAAGAAGTCCATCCAGAAGAGACACTGGTGCTACCACCTGACAGTAATGTGAATAACTGTGCCAAAGTAGAAAATTACGTCACAGATGAGATCCATGATGAATTACTTGAATCTGAAAGTACAAAACTATCAACCAATGTACTGGAGCAGCCTAATTCAATCTCTGTTCATAGTACTGAACAACATTTGACTACTGCAGCAAGGACAGAATCATTAGGCCCAGCCAGCAATGTTTTGATACCTCTTCTAGGCCAAAAAATTCGAGAGAACATGGCAAAAAAAGGAAAACTACCTGCTGTAAATTCTACCATAGATGTTGGGGCATCTGTCATCCATCCGTTTTGCTCAACAGTTGAAGATACTTGCCGTGACCTCTCTGTTTTCCATGAAGGGAAGGAGGATGGTTGTGTTGGTGAGTCTCAAACCATTTCCATGAACTCAGCCAAGCTTGAATCTGATGCTCTTGCAACAAAAAGTCAAGAAAAAGAGAGTAGCCATATGTCCTTCAGCACGCAAAATCAGTTAGAGTGTCAGAATTTGTTTTCTCCAAAGCCTCAGCTTGAAGAGAATGTTAGGCCAGATGTTAATCTCTATAATCAGCCTCTGAAGAATTTAGAAGTTCCACTTGCTTCTACCCAGAACATTGCAGGCACTACCTTTTTACCCATTGGGCCATTGGCAGCTCCAGTTCAGAAGTTTACTTGCCAGGTTGAAGGATGTACACGAATCTACAATTCTTCTCAGAGCATTGGAAAGCATATGAAGACAACACATCCTGATCAATATGCTGAGTTTAAAATACAGTGGAAGAATAAGAAGAGTAAAAAAATAAGTTTGCAAAACCTGCCAAATGATAACAAACCAGTTTATTTTTTACCATCGCAAGTATCTATTCCTCCTAGTGATGCTTTTCCTCAACAAACCAAACCCACCTTAAATCCTACTTGTACAAGTCAGCTGCAGCAACTGTCAAATGTCCTTTTTCCAACACGCTTGGAAAATACAACCAATTCATTACCAATAGTGGAAAATGTTGGTGTCTCTTCTCATATTAAAAATGAATCAGAAAACGCTTTAAGCTCTCAATTGGCAAGTATGTCCAGTGCAACTTTACCTTCACAGATGGATGATTTAGAAAAGCCAGTTATGCCTCTGAATATCGACAGTGGTTCTGACCCTTTTCTTCCTTTACCAGCAGAAAATGGGCTCATTTCTCTTTTTCCTTCCCCAGCTCACAATAGTCCGAGTTCTGTCTTCTCACAAATGGAGAATGCCAATCATTTTTCCTCCCAACTAGAAGGAAATACAAATTCTTTTTCAAAAGAAGAAAGTGTTGACATACTCTTTCCTTCACAAATAAATAACGAAAGTAACTTCGGTGAAACCACTCCACAGCCTCCTATATCAGAAAAAACTAAAAGGGATCGTAGGCGAGGTACAGATGGAAAAGAAAAAAAGCCAAAGCATAATAAGCGGGCAAAATGGCCAGCAATTATCAGGGATGGTAAATTTATTTGTAGTAGATGTTACAGGGTTTTTTCTAATCCTAGATCTCTTGGTGGTCATCTGTCTAAACGATCCTATTGCAAACCTTTGGATGAATCTGAAATTTCCCCTGAAGTTCTACAACTTAATGGACAATCCTCCCTACTTGCAAGTATGATTCTTTCTTCAAATGCTTTAAGCTTGCAACAGCAACAGGAGTCAACTTACAATCCAGATGCGTGTTTTAAGGAACCATCATTTCTACAGCTGCTTGCTAATGAAAATCGCCCAACTGCCATTTTGCAGAACTTGTTTCCACGGACAAATATGACAAGTTTCAATCCAAATGAAAATGAGGAAGGAAATGAAATTATCAAACAAGCTTTGGAAACTGCAGGAATTCCAAGCACTTTTGATTCTGCAGATACATTATCACATATAATTACTACCAACTGTGTTACTGGTACCACACAAATAAATGCAACAGTTTTACCAAATCCAGGCATATCACCTTCATTACCAACAAGTTGCAACCCATCTACCTTGCTCACAGACCAAAACAGAACACTTAACACCAAAATTTCATCAGAAGAATGCAACAGTTTACCTGTGTTTTCAGATGATTTAATACTTAAGACTATTGAAAATGGCTTGTGCCCCCATCTGGTTCCTAATTCGGCTGCCACAATGCATAATTTGGGAAACAATCTTCCACGTGTTTCAGTCATAAGTAGCATAAAAAATTCAGAAGTATGTAGTTTGACTAAAAAAGAGAATAGTGGTTCAAAGAAAAAGAAGAAAACACCTGTCCCATTGGTTGTACCTCACATTTCACAAAAGTTGGTAGTTAATGATTTAGCAGGTCTTATCACTAGAAATGTTGAAGAGAATATGCAAGCAACCACAGAAAATTTTCAGTCAAATATAATAGCAAATAGTGAAACTCAAGGATTAGTGGAAAATTTTACAAAGAAATTAAGTGATGTTAACGGTGGATTAACAGGAGATATCAAAGAAAACTTAAAATCAGGTGAAGAAAATCATGTAGAAATTGTTCCCTTGCCATTGAAAAATGAAAATGGTGATTCTCAGGTTACTCTAGAATGTTGCATTCCAGAGAAGTCCAGTTTTGAGGTTTCAAATGATAACATTGTTCAGAATTTTGAGAAAACTCTTGAAATAATTAAAACAGCTATGAATTCTCAGAAGATAGAAGTTAAAAGTGAAAATCAAGAGATATCCATTGAAGCAATAAGGAGCCCACAAAATAATACTGCTCAATGTGTTTCTGAAAACCCTGCACAACCCCCTAAACCTAATTCTACTCAATGTATAGCACATACACAGACTATCACCCTTGCTAAAAGTCATGAGCCTGAAGCCTCTCATAAAGATGATATTCAACTTATGGAAATTTTAGAAGGCTTGAGAAAGCTGAATTTAGAAAGTGAAACATCAAATCAAGTACTAGATAATATAACTCATTGTCTTCCAGCAGATACATTAATGCCACAAGTCCTTATTCCTGGTGTAACACCTGAGACCACATCTCTTGTCCAGACAGCTTCAGAAACACATCCAATGTTTGTTGAAAAAGTTCATAAGCCATTTACGTGCCAGGCTCCAGGTTGTAATTATAGTGCCATGACAAAGGATGCATTATTTAAACACTATAGCAAAATACATCAGTACACTGCAGAAATGATTCTTGAAATTAAGAAACACCAGTTAAAGTATGCTCCATTTAAATGTGTGGTTGCTAACTGTCCCAAAACATTTACAAGAAATTCTAACCTCCGGGCGCACTGCCAGCTGGTACATCATTTTACAACAGAGGAAATGGTAAAATTAAAGCTAAAAAGGCCTTACGGACGACGATCCCAAAGCAAAACCCTAAATGTGTTATCAAGACCTAATGAAGTAAGAAACATGCCGTTAATAGAAAGTAAACGAGAGTCGCACTTGACTAAGGAGCTTGATCTAAAGGAAGAACCAGTCATGGAATCTATGAAAGTTCCAGAAAGATTGATACCAGAAGCAGCAATACCAGAAAATACTTCTGATAAATCTTTAAAATTAGAAAAACCCTCCCAAATAGTTCCAGTTTCTCTGGAAATTCATAATATATCCATACTTAATAATAATCAAGTGCAGCCCAAATTACGCAAGATCAGAAGGCATAGGAAAGAAGAAGAAAAAAAGAACAAAAAGCCAATTCCCAAGCCTTTGGAATTGCCCACTAGTTACAATCCTTATAGGCCTTACAAGTGTGTGCATCAAGGTTGTTTTGCAGCTTTTACAATACAACAGAATTTGATTCTGCACTATCAAGCTGTACATAAATCTGACCTACCATTATTCTCTTTGGAGGCAGAAGAAGAAAGTGAACCAAGTAAAGAAGAAGAGGCTGGTAAGGAAGAAGAGAGTGATGCGATTGAAACTGTGAAAGAATTCAGATGTGAAGTAAGAAATTGCTCTAGGATATTTCAAGAAGTTACTAGTCTTATTCAGCACTATATGAAACTTCATGAGATGACTCCTGAAGAAATTGGTAGTATGAAGTCATGCTTGGATGTTGGAAGATTCCTCTGTGATCAATCTGAATGTAAATCATCATTTACAACATATGTTAATTATATTACTCACCTTGAGGCAGATCATGACATAAAAATAAAGCAGAGCAGAACAGAAGATTGCATGTACAAATGTGATTGTGAAGGTTGCGATCGTATTTATGCAACAAGATCTAATCTTCTAAGGCACATTTTTAATAAACATAATGATAGGCATAAAGATCATTTAATAAGACCTAGGCGATTCCTAACGCCAGGTCAGGAAAATATATCATTTAAAGCTAATCAGGAGAAAGTCATGAAAATTAAATACAAAGGATTAAAATACAGGACAGGAAGAAATGGAAACAGAATATCATTTAGAGCCAAGCGAAGAAAAGCAATAAGTGTAGAAGACAGAAACTTCCAACTAGAGCAAAATGATGAAAATCAAACATATTCTTTAAAATGTGGAAAGTATATTTTTTCAGTGAAGACAAAAGATGATGCTTTATCTGAATGCAGTAACAAATTTATCGTACAATATCCATGTATGATAAAAGGTTGTTCATCAGTTGTTACAAGTGAAAATAATGTAATCCGGCACTATAAATGTCATAAATTATCTAAAGCATTTACTTTACAACATCGGGACATCCTAATTTTCTCAAATAAGCATGCAAAACCTTCAGGAAAAGAGGTTTTCTCGCAAAATGAAGCAACTGAGGACAAGGTTTGTGATGTAAAAGAAGCGCAGCCGCCCTTGCCAGACCCTTGTGAGGACTTGAGACTGTCTCCACTGGTGATGCCAAAAGAACCGGAAAAGACTGAGAAGGATGAAGTGGATGAGCTTGCAGAACTGTTTATTACCAAACTTATTAATGAGGATCTCGCAAGTTCAGAAAACCACGTAAAGGCCTCTTCTGGTGTAAATAATGACTGTCAGGAAACTAGTTCCTCTCTTTCAGAAAAGCAAAGCATAAGCAGTAATTTTAAAAGAGTAAACAAAGAAAAAAATACATCCCAAAGTAAAAAGAGAAAAGTTGAAAAGCAGGAAGAAATCTTGGCTGTTGAATTAAGCAGTGTGCATAGAGAACAAGAAAGCGCTGTTGCTATTCAAACTGTTGAAGAGCAGTCTTCGGCTTTTGATTGGAGTTCATTTAAACCCATGGGATTTGAAGTATCTTTCCTCAAGTTCCTTGAAGAATCTGCAGTGAAGCAGAAGAAAAACACAGAAAGGGGGGGTTATAATAATTGTGGAACCAGGAAACGCTCTCATTCTAACTCCAGAAAGTCTAATGAAAAGAACTCTCTTGTGAGAACACGATCCTGTTCAGAAAGTGAAACTCGTGTACAGTTTACTAATCCATCACAATTTCAGTGTAGTGGTACTGTAAAAATAGTTTTAGATAAGACTTTTAAAGGTTGCACTGAGCGTGTGTTGAAGCAGCTTCAGGAAATGAAACCTATTGTCAGTCTAATCAGACTTGATGGACATTGGGAAGCGAAACTAGAGGTTACAAAATAATCAGGTAATATGAGCGGGCTCCTTGTTCTGATCATTAATGTATATCTGTATCACATTTTTTTTTAAATTTTGAGTAGGAAGCCATTGAGCATGATGCTATTTCTTAAAGTGGTTTTTTTTTTTTTTTGGAAGTGATTTAACCTAGCAAGTTCATGACAGTTGTCATGTAAATTTATTTTTTATCCCTATGGGACTTGGAACAGAATCATTGTTTCAGTTTTGTAAATAATTGAACAAAACCTCAATTTTTTATCAAAATTTGTCCTTTTCCATGACTGAAATATTTGTGTATTGTCTGTGGTATCTTTCGCCGGGTCACTGCTCATATATAACAGTACTTTTTATTTGTAGATACATTTTTGTATATATTTATTATTGTAAATCATTTGCTGCAAATGGCAGTCTGTAAGTCTGAAATATTAAATGACACATTTATATTCAGAATTTTAATTTGTAACTAAGCGATCCAGTTTTTAAAATGTTATTTTAAACTTAAATCTTTTTGAAGTAAAAACTACAATAGGTGAGTTTACCATATCCAATTTATTTTGCCTAAACTGTGTGTATAGGAGAAAAAGTTATCAAATCACATTTAAATGGTTAAAATACATACTGACACAGTTGTATTTGTAACTGCAAGTGTCCAATATTATTGGATAGTATTCATATGTAGCTAACTCAAAAAGTTTTCCTACAACTGCATATGCATTGCTTTTAATCAAGTCGAAAACTTCCACATCCATAAAATGATGGAAATGTAAAATTTAAATACTTTGCTGGCAATGAAAATTTAAACACCATTTGGTATTAAACAATCCATCGTGAATGTGCTAGAAAATTAGTAGTGTGGAGCAGTGTATATATATGAGGTGGTGATTTGTGAAGTAGCCCAGTATTGCCTTAAATAAAATCACATTTCATTTCTTGTTTTTTACATTTTATCTTACAAAAATCCTTTTCCTTTTGAAATTTTAATTGGTGTATAGAGTAACTTCTTTAGCACTGCTTTTTAGATAGTGCTTTCTAAAGAATGAATTTTGAAATTTACCACCTTAATATTTATTTGCAACATGTGTTCAAGGTAGTATTAAAACGTAAATGTGCTGTTCAAATAGTAGATCTTCAGAAGAGACAAAACAGTTTCTTTACTCCCAGTTGCAACTGGAACTAAATTTCTTCTTTCCTACTATATATCCATTGAGATATTTGTGGCTACTAATGTACTAGTTAATAATTACACGGATCTTGATGGTTAGGTGTTTTTTTTTTTTTTGTCTTCGAGTCAGTTCTAAATTCTGATTTCCTTGGCAAAATTTGCAGATATGGCTTGCCCTTTACTTTCTTCTTGGGACTGGTAGAGAGGGAATGGTCCAAAGTCACCCAGCTTGCCTCATGCCTAGGGCAGGACTGAAATTCAATGTCCTAGTTTATGATACAATAACTTTAACCGTTATTAACAAGCTGGCACTCTGTACTCCTGCACAGCAGCAGTAAACATTCCGGTTCAGTCTCTCTCTTGTTTTTTTGTATGAATATGAATATAATTAGTACAATTTTCTTTTCATATAAAAATACATGTCCACTGCAAATAAGAAAAGTAATGTAATATCAAATAGGTATGAAAGCCTAAAGGAAGAAAAATGAGGCTATAATATCTTTCCAGGTTTTCATTTTTAAATATTTTAAACATTGTTTATTTGCGCAGTTGAATGTAAACACTAAATATTGGCAAACTGCTTCTTTTCAAAATCCGCTGGTATTTCACTTCATTCTATAAACCAGCCACAGAATGCTATGTTGTTGTGAAGCCTTCCTTTTTATTGCTTCATGAGGATGCTTAACACTTGAATTCCTCTATAGCAGGGCTGTCAAACACTCAGCCCACGCACTGGATGCATCATGCGTTTGCCAAGACCAGTTTAGTGAAGGGGGAAAAGTCCTAATACGTCAGCGCCTCCGCCATGACGACCTGAGTTTGACACCTCTGTTCTAAAGATTCATATTTTGTGCATTCCCTACACACACACTTAACTATCAGCCTTTTCAGTTTGTGCATCATAGATGAGGATAGATAATGCCAAAGCTTGCAGATCAACTAATGAAGATGTTACAACACAGCCAACCAATCCGCTTACAGCAACAAAGCCAGCACTCGACACCCACCCACCAATATTTATAGAAAGACGGCAGCTCCGATCAGAAGCCGAAGGCATCAGCCTAAAGATGATAGATAGAGAGATAGATAGATAGATAGATAGATAGATAGATAGATAGATGATAGATAGATAGACAGACAGACAGACAGACAGACACACTATAACACAAATATGTGATGTTTTTATGTTACAGCAATAATTTACATGTTTTAGTTTTCCTGGAATTTAATAGCAAAGAGGAATTTAGTGCAAAATCTGTAGCTTGAGAAATGGCAAAAAAATCAAGTCTGTTTCTTTTATTGGCAACTCCTAAATAGGTCAAATGTTCCAATAATTAAAAGTGCATTAAGGTGAAGATTGAAAAAAATAATTGTTGTTTTAGCTAAGCCTGTATTGGGAGAATTTTTTTAAAATTTCTGGACACCTATCAATGTAAAAATATACATGTAAAAAGAAGAGGCTGTGTTGTACAGTTTTGACCCTCCAAGTAGAGCAGGGGTGTCAAACTCGCGGCCTACATGCCGGATGAATCATGCACTAGCCATGCACACGCCGTTTTAGTGAAGGGGGGGGAGTCATGATGCATTACATGATGACAACGTGATGCTGTGAGTTTGACACCCCTGAAGTAGAGTCTACTCAGGTATAGCTCAGTACAGGTTTTCTGTTTTGGAAGGAACTGGCTCATCAGGGATTATTTGGGATGCTATCATATTGTAATTTTGGAAGAATTCAGAGTTCAACAAGAAAGGAGGAATCATGGAATAGCAGGGAAGGAAACTACTACAATTCCAAAGGTTTTTTACAACCTTTTCCCTAAGTTATTATTATTTATTATTATTTATTTGTCTTGTATGCCGCCCACTCCTGAAGGACTCCGGGCGGCTCACAATAGACAAGGGAAGGGGAAACTGGACAAAGACAACACTTTAAAACAAAAACCGCAACATTGATCAGGATAACAGTGGCTTAGGAAAAAGTAAATTGTTACAGTAACAAATTGGCATGTGGAGGGATCACTAATTTGAGATACATTGCTATTAGACTATTTTCAACAAAGTGAAGAGCACCATGGCTTTAAAAGATAAGGGGACTGAACAAAAATTAACAAAGTATAAAACGTGGCCCTTTTTCTAAATCTGCATGATTGTAGTTCCACTGAGTGCCTTACAAGGAGAAAGGATACTTTGTGTATCCTTTACTTTTCCAGCTTCTTCCTTTCCTCCATCTAGAGTTCCAGAGCTGTGTCTGTAGCAACATTGTTGTAATAATGATCACACAAGATGTGCAGAGTGGAGTAGCTATTGATTGAGAAAACCATACAAAACAATTCTTTTAGATCCATTAGAAAGATGTCAAAATCTGTAGCCTTTAATGGGAACCAATAAAAAAGCTTTTAAAAACCCCAGATTTTTAACTTCTCCAAAATGCCATATCAAGCTGCATTTGAGGCATTAAAAACTGGCACAAATTAAAGGCTGAAAAAACTACTTGGATTTAGTCTTAGGCCTGCAAACAGATAATGTGAGCATAAGTTTATTGAGGTGTAAGAGCTGCTGAGAATTACAGCCTTTTTGAAAGTAAGATAAAATCGGTGTGTACCCTAGTGCAGTGTTTCTCAACCTTGGCAACTTGAAGATGTTTGGACTTCAACTCCCAGAATTCCCCAGCCAGCGAATGCTGGCTGGGGAATTCTGGGAGTTGAAGTCCGGACATCTTCAAGTTGCCAAGGTTGAGAAACACTGCCCTAGTGATTGAGTTCAACAGAAACATATAGGAGAGTAGGATCCTTTGCCTTGCAAAGCAGTTTCAAATGGCTCTTTCACTTTGAAATTAAAACACATACCCCATTAAAGATTTCCAACATTCTAATAACTTTCAAACCCAAAAGAATGACAGGGCAGTAAACCTAGCCATAATGCTGTGCACTAGTTAAATACTATAATGGAATGTAGAGTTGATCCGTGAAAGAATGAATGGATCGTGAAGGGAGGAGAAATGGCAACTGATTTCTGAGAATGTGGAAAATGTGAAAACAAAAACAACCTGCCTTGATTTTTTCCCCCCTTTTTGTGTAAGATAGGGTTAAGTATTTAGCCATGAATGGACTTAAAGATGATGGGGGAAGTACAATGTTCAATGATGCAGATTTATTGTGCTTAGCAAAGCCTAACCATGTGATAGTGAACCTATGGCACGTGGAGACATATATGCCGGCACACGAAGCATCAGCTCCAGTGCGCATGCACGTGCCAGCCAGCTGAATTTTGGCCTTCCAGAGAGCCGGGGAGAGGCCATTTTCGCCCTCCCCAGGCTCCAGGAAAGTCTCCAGAGTCTGGGGAGGGCAAAAAACGGGCCCAACAGGCCAACCGGAAGCTCAGAAATGATCCGTTTTTGGCTTCTGGGGGGCCTCCCCTGGCCCCCAAAGGATATATCAAGCTCAGTTTGGAGGTGAGCAGTGCAGTGCACATGGGGTGGTTGTGCGCGCATGCATATGTTGGGGCGCGCTTTGCATTATGGCCGCTGCCGTGCACACTATCACACACATGCCCTAACATTTTTGTCACCCAACAACAAAGAGATTCACCATCAGTGGCCTAAACAATTCTCTTCAAGTTTAACTACTTTCACAGAAACTTGTGTGGCTGGGAGACCTAATCAGTTGATTAGATAATTGTAGCTTCTATACCCATTCCAGGAGTCAAGCTTCTTAGATGCCATTTACCTGACCTCAGTTGCCACATAACAAAATTTTAAGGGGGGGGGGGTGTTTGAGGAAGTAGTTTAGGAATACTTCTTTTAATACATGAGATTTGTGAGTTTGAGTTGTATCCAAGGCTTCTGTGAACAGAATGATTATTCTGCTAGGTTTTTTTTAAAAAATTCTACAACCCTGCTCTCTCGCCAAAAATGGGGAATTGTGTGTTCCTTTAAATAATGGGTGTCAAACTTGCAGCATCACATTGCCATCGCATGATGATTTGTGACTTTTTTTCCCTTTGTGGAGCTGGGGTGGGTTTGGCCTGCGCGTGATACATCTGGGCTGTGGGCTGCCAGTTTGACACACCTGCATTAAATAGTATCTTGCAGAATTGCAGTGAAAAGCAAGGTTGAAATTTTAGGCTAATTCCATGTTATGCAGCCTCAAATGTTGAGAGTTCATTATTCAAAATGAACTGTAAGGAAAGGAAGGAAGGAAGGAGTCAATTCATTAGCTACTTCAATCACTGAAGTAATCCCAAGTCTGTTTAGAGGGGAGAGGACAATCTATTGGCATGTGTTGGTGTTGATTTGTTCAGCAACTAGATGCAACACTTCTGGCACAAAAGTACGCTGTTTAACATGCAATATTTGTTTCAACAAAAGATTAAATGGATGTGAATGTAGCAAACTGTAAATGCAACCCCAAAAGTTGGGGAAACCTAGCATTAACAGGTTGTTTAACTAATTAAAGCTCTGTGTGTATTAGATTAATTTATGTGAAGGACACGTCATGAGAACTTTGTATTTCTGTCTTATATAACAACAATGAAATTGAATTTAATGTTTTAGCCAAAACAGTCCTGGTCCTTGACATTTATCATAGCATTAGAAGAGCTGTTTTTTCCACCATTGGTTGATGTGTCCTTGGATATGTCATTTACTTACAGCTCAGCTCAACTTCATATTCCATAGTAACGTGCTTTAGATCATGTCAAACTGCAGAGTGCTGTTAATGGCAAATGCTGAAATGCCCTCCCCTTCTTTTGAACAACCCAGTGCATGTGAGAGTTATAATATTAATTAGAATTCTTTTATATATAAAGTTTTTTATTTTTTCATTTTCATAGCATATGTATACTATTACATAGCCAACATCGTATTGTAGTATTAAATGTTTACATCAATTCATCTTACCATCAACTCTCAAAAACAATTATTGGCTCTTCTGCTCTTCATACACCATATTTGTACCTTATCCATCACTTTTTTCTCCCTCTCTCCTCTCCCTTCCTACCTCCTTTCTTCCTTCTGACATCCTTCTCTACTTCCCCTTCCTCTCTCCTTCTCCTCTCTCCCCTTTCCACTCCTCCTTTCTCTCCTCCTCTTCCCCCCCCCACCCTCTCTCCTATCCCTCTCTTCTTCCCTTACCTCTGTCCCCTCTACTTCACACTCTCCATCTCATTTACTTGGTGTATTTCAGCTTCTGAGCGAGCTCCATTTTATGTTGATGGTATTTATAATTCCTTTTCAATATACATATTTTAACACATCTTCCCTTTAAAAAAATAGAACAAAAAAGTATACATATATAGTCATTGTGCTTTTAAATCCCCCCCCCCCAGCCTAATTTTGGTCAAGATGTAGACCTGGTTACAAATCTCAGCTATTCTCATCATTATATTTATATAATTATACATCTTTACACCGCCCCCAATTTGTGATTCTGTCTTTAAATCTCAATAGTTTCCCATTGTAGGTATATTTCATGTTCCCTCTCCACTTTTCCATATCTTGGGTTAGGTTATCCTTAATTGTCTATAATTGTCTATATCCTTACTGTTCAATGTTCATTGCAATTCCCTTAATCTACTATATAGAATAACATGCGGTACACATCTCACTTTGTTCATCATCTTAAAAGTTCTATATATGTC
Source organism: Thamnophis sirtalis (assembly GCF_051295495.1). Classification (NCBI taxonomy): domain Eukaryota; kingdom Metazoa; phylum Chordata; class Lepidosauria; order Squamata; family Natricidae; genus Thamnophis; species Thamnophis sirtalis. Next base: position 116,925,887 of record NW_028261386.1, on the reverse strand, counting down.
TCTGTTTCATATATTTTAACCCATGCTTAGTTGCCCTTCTATTGTCATATTCTATCAATTAGCAACTCAGTTTAATTATCATGTATAAAAGTGAATCACAAACCTCTGCTTTATAATCTCCCCATATCAGTTTCACATTTGTCCATATTCCATATATTCTAACCTTTAGTTATCTTTCCATTATCATATTCAATCAGTTAGCAACTTCATTTTATTGGAATAAACCCCTTATCTTAGCTTTATATTTTCCCATATAACAATTTTTAGTTGTCTGAATTTTTTCCTAGTAAGTCTTTTGTCCCACTTCTCTGTTCCTGCCTTCTCCCTTTTCTTTGTTATGACACGTCCACCCTCTTCAATTTTCCCTAAGCCACCGTCAAGAAGTATATTTCTCTTTGTTGTGGTATAACTTCCTACTTCAATTTTCCTTATGCCAACCTCCGGGACATCTTTTATCTGCTTTTTATTCCCTTTTGTTGGGACATATCCCCCTTTTTTCAATTTTCCCTATACCACTGCCAAGCTCAATTGAGTTTTTTTGTCTGTTTTTTATTTCCCACCATTTCTACCCCTTCATTATCTCCCCCCTCCCTTCTTTGTCTTCTTCTTTAAATACCTGCTTCTCTGGGTTTAGAATTCTATTTAGGGTTGAGTTTAATGATTTATGCATATTTTTAATAATTTCATGTAGTTCTTCAAATTCCCAGCTTTCCATGATATCCAGTTCCAAAGTTACAGTTAGTTATACAGTTCTTATTTCAGAGTTCTGGTCCACCTTAAATTCACTAATTAGAATTCTGCCATGCTCATTCTGAATAAGTGCAAAGCTGCTTTATGTACTAAGATCTATATACATTAATTTTATGGTGTTATAACTGGCAGTGCCTTCTCAATTATGGCTAATCTTGAAAAGTTACATGGGTTCAGAACTCATTAGGACTTGGAGGAAACCATCAGGAAAATCCTAGGCTCCAGATGATATTGGAAAGTCAGCAAAAAAAGATGACTCGGCAAGAACAATTGTCAAACCACGTGTCCTTGAAATCACCAAATAGTCTTCCTGGTAAGGACATAAGATTGGGATTTTAACTTAAATCTTTTTAATTCTTGGAAGGGGGAATCTTGTCCCTTCCAGATGTTGAACTACTAAGAATAATTTTCCAGTATAATGTGATTAGGCCTCCATTTCATTGTCTTTATCCCTCATATATTGGTATGATTTAATACTAATTTCACCCATTATCGGATCAGGAGGATCTCCAGACTAATAACCTCATAGTTGGACTACTGCATTATGCTTTATGTGGGGCTGCTCTTGAAGACTACATGGAAGTTAACTGGTCCAGAATTAGTAACACAAGCAATAATTGGCCTGTCTTGGTCTTCCTGCATGATATCACTATCCTACAAGCTGCATTAGTTGCTAGTAAACAGTACAATTCAAGATGCTGCTTATCACCTACAAAAGCAGGTTTATGCCTGTCCATTAAGAGTGGGCAGAATTGATGTGTTTCACCTACCAATTAAACAGTGTTATCTTTTGAGACCCCCCAAAAATGCCTTTTAAGTTCTGGCATTTGCCCAGTGGAACACCATATGGTTCATATGAGATCTGTGTGGCTTCCATCTTCACATACTGTAAATCTTTTATAATTTGGCTGTTTTTCCTGATCCTTGGTGGGATAGAGTGACTGCTGAATTCCTGTCTGGTATGTTTTTATAACTTATCTTTTCTGGACATATATGAGCATTTTATCTTTGTTTTTCTACTCTTAAAATGTAAACCCAAAGTAACTTTGAGGTTGGGTGGTCTTTAAATCTAACAAATAAATACATTATACACAGAGGCCAGTAAAGCCATGATAGGGGGAGGAACTTACAAGAACATGACAGAAAAGAAGGCACACACATTTTACACAGTACTTTAAAATTATACACAGCTAATAATGCACAGAAGACATAAATAACTGCAGCAGGAAAACTAAGTGAAAATTAAATACAATCAAATCTCTTTAAGCAACTAAAACCTTGCATGTTGGGAAAAAAGGGTGAAAAAATAAGGTTTCCATCATTAGACACAATTTTTCACGACATGATGATCTAAAAGAGGCTTCTCTTAATAGAATACAGCAATTTTCTTGCAACTCCTATATTTCCAGTGATTCCTTTTGGCCTTGTCAGCTTGGATTTCTGACAGTTGCCAGAATGAGGAAAGTTAAATTGCTATCCCTTTGGTTGAAAAAAAAATCAAGAATGAAAACAGATGTTTTGAAAGAACTGCAGCAAAATATCAACAGTTAAGTTAGCATTATCTGTATCAGAAAATCAATGCTTATGAATCCCTTAGAACGGCTATCAAACTCGCAGTCACGGCGACGTCACATGATGTATCATGACTTTTTTCTCCTTCACTGTGACGCATCCGGGCTGCGGGCCGCGGGTTTGATACCCCTGACTTAGAAGGAGATTCCAAGAGATGCAAATTTCATGAACCTTACACATATGCAGAAAAAACTAAATATGCAGCATGTTGGTTAAAATAATCAGACCCTTATTATCTGAAGCTCTATTGCAGGGGTGTCATGGCCCGCGGGCCGGATGCGTCACGCACTGGCTATGCCCATGCCCTGTTTAGGGAAGGGGGAAAAGTCGGGATATATCATGTGGTGACTCCATGACGATATGAGTTTGACACCCCTGCTCTAATGTTAACATTATCAAAATTAACTGAGTGCTATTTTATTTGTTATAGTTGGAGGTGACCCAAATATTTTTCATCTCCTTGGTTTCTGGGTGAATCTTGGTCAAGAGACACAGTAGTACCATTGTGAGCCATAGAATTTGTTGTTTTACATTCACTTTTGGAGTTTCGGACTTTCTTGATGTGATTCCTGAAGCAGCATTTGACCGAATATTTGAAAATCAAATAGATGAATTCAATTATATTTAAGGCTATGCACAAACAGGATGTCACCACCACAATGTACAGGAAAATTTTCTTCTCAGTAGGCTTGGATATGTAGCAATCAACTGTGTTTGGACAAGGACTTGTGTCACATTGCACAAGGCGGGGTACATCAAATCCTCCATACAGCTTGTAAAACAAGTAGAGGAAGCCTATTTCAAATCCAGTTTTGGAAAAGACGCTGATGAGATAGGTGCAGAGCAACCCCCCATCAATACTTCTCAGGTTCTTATAAAGCTTTGTATGGTGTCTCTTTTCCCTGCTTTCTCGATAAGCGACATGGAGTACAACTAGAAGTGATGGCGTAGAAACCATGATCAGTTGCAAGGCCCAAAGCCTGACTTGGGAAATTGGGAAGAAATGATCAAAGCAGACATTTTCACAGCCAGGTTGTCTGATGTTACACTCAAACTCCTTCTGTTCATCTTTCCAGACGTGTTCGGCAGCTACAACGTAGACAAGGACGCGAAATATAAACACAATAGCCAGCCAAACTCTGCCGATTTCTGTTGAGTATTTATTTACACCACTTAGAATATCTCGCAGGAATCCCCAGCTCATAGTTTCTGCTTCAAGAAGGCCAAGGAACTGTAACAAAATGAGACATGTAGTATGAAAACGTCCTCTTTAAGCAAATAATATATACGGGAGGTAGATCCAGAGTATAAGGAATATATAGAGGTGGGTTCCTACTGGTTCATACCGGTTCGGTGGAACTGGTAGTGGAAATGGCGACTGGGTCTCCGAACCAGTAGGGACGGCATGCTCGCCACGCCCTTCAACCGGTTCCCGGTTGCCGCAACATCTTTTTTTGACCTTTTAAAACGTTCTGGGCATGTGGAGACCTATTTATAGGCAACTACGCATGCGCATGGAGTGCAAAATCGTGCGTGCACCGAACTGGCAGTAATGCTGGAAGAAACCCACCCCTGGTTAATAGGTAGATTTTTCATCAGCATTTAAAAAGCAAAATAGTATATAGGAATTTCAGGTACTAGAATCTCTTGAGTCAAGATGGAAAAATTAAAGAATTTGGTTGTGTACAAGACAAGATCTAGATGCTGTGTGTATAACGGTAACCTATGAAACAGGCAGAATCCGTGGGTATGCGATGACTCCTGGATGTAAAGGTTACAGAAAATCAAGGGAAGTGTGCACGAGGTGAAATGCCACTGTTTAAACAACAAAGGGAAATAAGTTTGGGTAATTGCCAGAGACCAACTGGCAATTGAATTCTATTCAAAGGTGCTTTTTCAAAAGGCAACTGGGCTATGTTATTTCCCTTGAGAAATTTGCCTCGAGGGAATTTAAAATTTAATATTTAATTTAATTTTAATTCTGCTCTCTTGCTACTAGAGGGTGCTGTTCTCTCATTTAATAGCACTTGATCTCTCATTTACAATGCTCCCTCCTTGCCTCATCCAGTAATAAAAAGCTGCATTTTTCCTCTTGTATTTTGGTGATATAAAATGTAACTGATAATTGTAATCCTTTTTTTAAAAAAAAAAAAGGTAAAAGTGCATTATCTTAAATAACAATTTTAAATGGCTAAATATGTGTGGCCATGTGTTTAGATAAAGCAGGTGGTGGTACAGGCAGTCCTTGTTTAGCAATTACCTTGTATAATGACCTTTCACAGATATGACAGTGATGAAAAAGTAACTTTGCAAGCAAGTCCTCACATTTATAATCTTTACAGGTCTGTAAAGCAAAGGAAAGCTAAAGTAAGATTGTAAGCATAGTCATGGTTTCACTTAGTGGCACTTCACTTAAATGACTGAGTTGCTGGTCCCAATTGTAGCAAACAAGGATTACTTGTAAAATTTACATTATATAAAAATTACAGTCATGTATGAATAGTGGGAATGGTTCAAGATGCAAGAGTTTAAAGATGTCAGGTGCTATTAAACCAACCACCATGCCTCTCGAAAGAGTAAGAACAAACAGCTTCCAAGCTTCAGGGGAAAGAAGATGAGCTTTTGAAGCACTTTCCATGTCTTCCAAATCCAATTCTTTTTTTAAAAAAATTAAAGGCAGAAAGAATCAAGCTACAAGTATCAAAATGACAAGTGTCATTTCTTAAAACCTTTGAGATATTACAGCAATGGCCTCCTTTCACTCATAGTTGAGGGCTGGTAGGTTGACTCAGCCTTCCATCCTTCCAAAGTTGGTAAGACAAGGACCCAGATTGTTGGAGGCAATATGCTGACTTTGTAAACCATTTAGAGAGTGCTGTGAAATGTGATCAAGTGGTATATAAATGCTCTTGCTATTGGGACAGGACCAGGACTTGTTGCTCTGGTGAATGACCACTGCTGAGAACTGGATGGGAGAGGTGTGGCCTCCTGCTCCTATGAGACCTCTTAGCATTGCTCATTTAATCATGATGTTCTTCTGGACCACCTTGTGTGAAGCCTCACATAGCTGGCAAAGAATCAAGAGCCATGCAGAGTCCAGGAAGGGATATTTAATGCCAATTAGAGTAAAAACATACCATAGTTTTTGGAGTATAAGATGTTCTGAAGTATAAGACGCACCTATGGTAGCTTTTGGGGAGGAAAACAAGAGAAAATTTTTTTGCCTCTATCTCCCAGCAATTTGCCTCATTGCACCAAACAGCAAATAATACAGAAGATATACACTGTTTGTGGTGTTACATTTCAGACTATATTTGTACAGATGCTTTTAAAATTGATGTGGCTTTCTGGAAGTATACATCATTCCCTGCTATTTAAAATAAGAGACAATAGCACTGGGCCTCTTCAGATCAATCATTTATTTTAAAAAGCTTCTTCATTTTGTTAAGTTGTCTAGAACAATAATAAAACAGTCTTTAAAAAACAAGTCTAATAATTTGAACATTCTATAGGCATTTATAGTTATAGTTTCAATTTAGCCTGATTAGAAGAAGAAAAAAATCTGCCTCTGCCTCCCAGCAATTTGCCTCATTGCAGCAAATAGCAAGTTTCACCTTCAATTTTAGTTTAAGCAGGGGGCTCCCAATGATCAGCTGTTTTAGGCTGCAGGGATTGCCATAGCAAACCCTATTTTCTCTATTTGCTGCAAGGAGGGAAATTACTGGGAGGCAGAGGCCAAAGGGTGGGGGCCAGTGGGTGGGTGGGGCTACATTCGATGTATAAGACACACACAAATTTTCACCCTCTTTTATGGGGGGAAAGGTGCATCTTATACTCCGAAAAATATGGGTAATCTTTAAAACTGTAAAAACAAGAAAAATCTTATTGTAAACCAATTTAAGCAGAGTCTCTTTGAAATGCTTCCTTCACTTCTGGACTGAGCTCCCTCTTCTTGTACCACTGAACTTCACCACTGCCTTTCCCACAGTCTCTCACAGAGGGGTTGAGAGTTGGGACATTGTCTTGATTAGCTTCACCCTAGAGCAAATGGTTCCAATTGATAGTTATGGGAGAGGAAAGATCAAGCCCTTGTTTTTCTAGTATGGAGGACCACCCAATTTGTCCCTTTCCTCAGTGTTATTCAACATTTATAGTTGGAAAACCTGCTAGTTTGAGGTGAGGGGACATCAACACGGGGTTTTTATTCAATTATTCATCACCATACAGGCCGGGTTGAAGTTTTATAGAAGTCTAGAGTTGACTCCTGGAAGTTGTAAGGAACTGAATGAGAAGAAAAAAAGCTCAGCATAAACTCAAGCAAAATGGAGCTATTCTTCATCCAGGAATAGCCTGGCTATCCTGTAGTTTCTCATTATGGTGTTGTGGTTCCCCCAATCTGTAACTTGGGGGTCCTGAATGGCTCCTGCTTGAGCACCAGATTGAGGTCCTGACTGAAGAGATCTTTGCCCAGCTAATGAATCAATTACGGCCCTGCTCAGAACAATAACTCATGCCTTGATCACCATACAATTTGATACTTCAGTGCCCTCCATATGAGACTGTTTCTGAAGAGTCAACTCTGCTTGAAATCTGCTTTATTTGTTGGAAAGAATCTTTTAGTGAGATTTAAAAGGCTCTCCAAGACTTCAGAACAACAAATATTAATATGCAGTTTCAACCAATGCTGTGATGCCTTTTAAAAAGAACCACCAGGACATTTTTACAATAAAGTAAAAGGAGAGGGAGGAATGACACAAACTCAAACTTACTTAGAATCTCAACTCAAACAACCACCTTTTATCAACGGAACAATATTTTTGTTGTTTTACATTCTAAGTTGTTTTGACCAAGTATGTGCCACCAAACTTAGCACAATTACATGCCACCAAGCTAACCACAAAGATGGCATTCTATTATTTACAACCCATTTTAGAAGAACACATCTACATATTGCTTAAGATCACTAGAAAACATACTTACCTTCAGAGCAGCAGGTGGTTGTCAGCACAGCAGAGTTCAGGAGCATTAAAAATTAATCTTTCGTTTCCCCGAAAATAGCTAGCCTTGAAAATGGAGTCGGGTGGTTTCCTAGGCAGTGCAATACACATAAGTGCAACCTGATTGTTCTAATATATTATTCAAAAGAGAAACCTAGCCTGTCTTTTCTTGGCTACCGCAGTAGTTCCTGATCTGTTCTTTCCTTTCATTTTCAAAATAATATTAGTGTGGACCAGAACTGATACGTAGCTTGGAAATACCTGAGGTAAAGAGTAGTTGAGAGACAACTAGGCTTGGACTTATTGACCAATGAATAATGACCTCTTTTGGTGAAGAGGAGCCAGTACAGAAAAAACGTGGCACGACAAAACCGCGCTCGTCAAAATCGCGGTGATAAAATCGCGGCGCTAAAGCCGCGACGTCATCACCGCGCGTCATCACCGCCGCGACAACAGCGCGGCAACAGAAGGGCGCTTTAAAACGGCGCCGTGGCAGAAAGCCGATTTCAATTAAGGTAAGGGTTAGGATTAGGTTTAGGGGTTTGTTTTAGGGTTAGATTTAAGGTTAGGTTTAGGGTTAGGTTTAGCGTTAGGTTTAGCGTTAGGTTTAGGGTACTGAGTGCTTGGGAATGCGCGGATTTGCCCTCTGCGATTATGTCATCGCGGTAGGGTCGCGTTTTTCCTTAGCGCTTAGTACGGTGCGAATTAGTCTTCGCGCTAATGTCTCCGCGGATAAGGGCTTCGCGGATTTGTGGTGGAACCCAGAAAAAAATACCTCATGAAGGCATATAAGAGATAAAATATTCAGAACTTTGATCACATGGTCTCAGGGATGCTGCAACGGTCATGGATGTGAAAAATGGTCATAAGTCACTTTTTTCAGTGCTATTGTAACCTCAAACAGTCACTAAATGAACTTCTATAAGTTGAGAACTACCTGTATTTTTGTCATTTACACTTTTAGCTGTCTGACAGAAGCCTAATTCTGCTCTGAGCAATAGTTGTGGCTCTGTGGTACATTTTCTGCCCTATTGCTTTATTCAATGTAAACATATATGAAAACTGAGAAAAGGAATGGAACAAAACACTGTTTGTCTACTGTGATATTTAAAGTGTCCTTTCTCTTTTTTGTTCAGTATTATTTAATTAGTGACTCATTTGTTTTAATCTTTATTTACCAAAGCAAGCCAAGCAATTTAATTCAATGCTTCCTTCAACATAGTAGTATAGAAATAGCAATGTTTTAATTTTGATAAGATATTTAATTTCGAGATGTAAACATTCACTTCTGTGTTTTATGAAAAATACTTGTGACTCAGGATACACATACAACACACAATTTTGACAGGTAAGTCAGTGGCTCATGTTGACAGCTTGTTCTCATGCAGTTTTCCCCAACTTGATGTCCACCAAATGTATTGGACTTCCTCCTTTGACCCAAATCAGTTTTGAGCTGTAGAACTTGGCAATCATGGGATTTGTTGATTTATATCAGTGGTTCCCAAACTTGGCAACTTTAAGACTCTGCTGGCTGGAGAATTCTGGGAGTTGAAGTCCACAAGTCTTAAAGTTGCCAAGTTTGGGAACCACTGATTTATATGAATTTAGAAGAGAGCTGACTGCTACCAACATCTACTTTGTTTTCTTCAGTAAGGATTCATTATAAAAGCTGTTGCCACAACAATAACTGCTAGTAGAGCAGATGATGCGCTGTGAGTTAAATATTGACACAAAACACAGATGGCTCATTGAATCTTTGGTACTAATGCAGATTGTCTTCATTTTCATTTTTTTCCTATTTGCAAACAAATAGTATATGAATTGCATTTACACAGATAAATGTCACATTCTGTTTAAATAAGAAGGTATGGTTTGCTAATCTTAGATTATGATACCCTCCCCAGGCTCTTTACATATGTTGACTGGCAATGGCCATGTTGTTGCCTAGGAATTCTGGGAATTGTAGTCTGAATCCAAACATATCTGTAGAAGGCTCCCTAAGTGGTCTGCTAATTTTTGACTTTCAATTGGACGCTCCACATAAGAAGAGAATAAGTTTATTACATTGTGACTCCCAGGAAGAGGTTTGAACCACAGCTCTGCAGCCAAATTTCTCCTCTGTCTGTCTGTCTGTCTGTCTGTCTGTCTGTCTGTCTGTCTGTCTATCTATCTATCTATCTATCTATCTATCTATCTATCTATCTATCTATCTATATATATATATATACATACACATACATATATACACATACATACATACACACACACACACACACACACATATATATATATATGCCTCAAGCAATTTCAACAAAACTTAGTACACAGATGACTTACTCTGGAAAAAAATATTGTGGGGTAAGACACCCCTAAATCCCCTTGGTGTGTGTGTTCTGTTAAGATACAGCCTCTTGTGCCTTAAAATGGATTCTACTGTACTGCCATAAAATGGCTTCTGCTGTACAGCGCAGTGGAGTTGCCATGGTAATGGCTTCATAGTACTCCACAAGGGAGATCCCTCTGGTAAGGGGGAAAATCCTACATTAGAAATTACATTTGGTCCAGACATTTCCCCCCTATAAATAAATACCCGGACAATGCCGGGTTATCAGCTAGTAAGAAGATAAAAGGATAATCTTAATACATTCTACTTGAGCAAACCCTAGGACAAAAGACATTCAGCTATTCAAACTTCTATCAGACGTCTGTCCTGAGCCAAGGACAGCCAAGAGCCAAGGTGGCGCAGTGGTTAAATGCAGCACTGCAGGCTACTGCTAGATCAGCAGTTCAGCGGTTCAAATCTCACCGGCTCAGGGTTGACTCAGCCTTCCATCCTTCCGAGGTGGGTAAAATGAGGACCCAGATTGTTGGGGGCAATATGCTGACTCTCTGTAAACCGCTTAGAGAGGGCTGAAAGCCCTATGAAGCGGTATATAAGTCTACTGCTATTGCTGCTATTGAATGGAACAAAATTGGTTTCAGGAGAAGCTTTGCAGGTATATTGCGGCCCAGGCTTGCTGGGCATGATAGGAAGGGCAGTTTAACTTATCGACAAGATGTGAAAGTCACCTGCTTTAACACTACTTAATAGTCAAATAGGTAAGATACATATGAATGACTGAATCCCACATGCATGGAACAGATGCCTCCAGACCTTAATCCTTTGTAGTTGGAATTTTATTTAAGCTGCAGGTGGATCTCCAGAATATCTCTGATCATCCCACTCTGGTCCCAAATGGGAATATTTTGCTGGTGCTTTCTACCTGATTTAATCTTTCTGCCTGATTTAATATTTTAGCTGGCTTTATGTTTTTTAAGATTTGTGCATTGCCAAGAGCCCACTGGAGTTGGGTGGTGAATAAATTGAAAATAATAATGAAATGGTGGAGAAGTGGGCAAGGAAGAACTGATCAGCACCTGGTGAATATGAACCGAATGGGTTTTGGTTGAAATATCTATACCCCCTCATTGCCACCCATTCACTGCCAAGCAATTTAACCAACGGTGCAAAGAGGTTGAAGACAGGTTAACATCTGACTAAAACCTACCTGATAATGAAAGATCCAACAAAAAAGGTAGCATCAGGCAACTACAGGCCAGTTACCTGCTTACCAACAACTTTCAGATTGCTAATTGGTGTGATAATTGATGCAGTCAAACAGCATAAAAACAAATTTACCAAAGCAGCTATCAGGACCCAACCACGTGATGTTCTCCAATGGTCCTATGGGTACTTCTATGCTTTGTCAAGGGGAGAGCCTCTTCCTGTGAAAGAACGTGTTGAAATGCCAGTTGCCACATAGAAAAACAATACTGGTTTGACCCCTGGCCTCCTTAAAGTTTTGCATAAACAGTTGTCTCACGAGAAGACTGGATTTAATAGATCTCCATAAAAAGTGGAAGACTTTGTGCTTTCCAGTAGAACAACTGCGCAATCTTCTTCAATTAGATACCTTTGAAGATGGAATAGAATGGATGAAATTTTTTGCCCTTGGCTGTAGTGCTCTTGGCGGGACCCTGCTCAGTTCAATGAAACATGCATGTGAAATTCTAACGGATGATCCAGAGGGTGGACCAGCCCGTATTCCATATGACACTTTTCAATTTCTCTATTCCTACTTGGCTAGCTTAGATGATGAAATAACAGAGGACGTATCTGAGTCTTTTCTCAAGTCTCTTAAAGAACAAGTGGCACGTAAGGACTATATGGTTGGCACTGCAGATTTCTCCACTGTAAAATTGATGCCTTAAAACAGGAATGTTTCAGAGTAACAATTTTTTAGTACATAGCACAATGTCATGTCAAATAGTGTAATAAAATTAGAGTTTTCATTTATGTAATCTCTAATGTCCTTTTCAGTTAGTGAACTACCAATAAAATCTATAACACCTAAATATATATATATATATATATATATGAGCCGAGGTGGCGCAGTGGTTAGGGTGCAGTACTGCAGGCCACTTTAGCTGACTGTGATCTGCAGTTCAGCGGTTCAAATCTCACTGGCTCAAGGTCGACTCAGCCTTCCATCCTTCCGAGGTGGGTGAAATGAGGACCAGGACTGTGGGGGCAATATGCTGACTCAATTTGCTAAAAAAAATTGTAAACCGCTTAGAGAGGGCTGAAAGCCCTATGAAGCGGTATATAAGTCTAATAAATAAATAAATAAATAAAATAAATTAGTTGAAAACAAGCTCTTTCCACCTGAACAGACAGGAAACTTAACCAAACACAGAGGAATAAAACATCCGCTCCTAATTGACAATGTGATTTTGGAAAACTGTAGGAGTAGGAAGAGCAACTTGAAGGTAGCTTGGATTTTCATTTTTTTTTTCATTTCATTTATTAAAATTTATAGGCCGCCCTTTTCCCTGAGGGGACTCAGGGCGGCTTACAATCACAAGGGAGGGGGGTGCAGTATCAAAAAACAAACAAAATGTGAACAAAGAAAAGTAATAAAACACAACTTTCGTTCAACAATCAAACACTCAGGCGGGTGAATTGGGAACCTATCCCCAGGCCTGCTGGGAGAGCCAGATCTTGAGGGCTGCACGGAAGGTCTGGATGGTGGTGAGGGTACGGATCTCAACGGGGAGATCGTTCCACAGGGTCGGAGCTGCAACAGAAAAGGCTCTCCTCCGTGTGGTCGCCAGTCGGCATTGACTGGCAGATGGGATTCGGAGGAGGCCCAGTCTGTGCGATCTAATTGGTCGAAGGGAGGTAATTGGCAGAAGGCGGTCTCTCAAGTACCCAGATCCACTACCATGGAGTGCTTTAAAGGTGGTCATCAGTACCCTGAAGCGCACCCGGAGACCGACAGGTAGCCAGTGCAGCTCGCGGAGGACAGGTGTAATGTGGGCGAACCGCGGTGCGCCCACTATCACTCGCGCGGCTGCATTCTGGACTAACTGTAGTCGCCGGATGCACTTCAAGGGCAACCCCATGTAGAGCCCATTGCAGTATTCCAGCCTAGAGATCACAAGGGCTCGAGTGACTGTTGTGAGAGCCTCCCGGTCTAGGTAGGGCCGCAACTGGCGGACCAGGCGAACCTGGGCAAATGCCCCCCTGGTCACAGCTGACAGCTGGTGGTCAAAAGTCAGCTGTGGGTCCAGGAGGACTCCTAAGTTGTGGACCCTATCTGAGGGGTATAAAATTTGACCCCCCAGCCTAAGTGTTGGTACAGTAGCCAAATTATTGGGAGGGAAGCACAACAGCCACTCGGTCTTGTCCGGGTTGAGTACCAGTTTGTTAGCGCTCATCCAGTTTTTAACAGCCTCAAGACCCTGGTTCATCACGTCCACCGCTTCATTGAGTTGGCACGGGGCGGACAGATACAGTTGCGTATCGTCCGCATATTGGTGGTATTTTATCCCGTGCCTCCGAATGATCTCGCCCAGCGGTTTCATGTATATGTTAAATAGTAGGGGGGATAAGACCGAACCCTGCGGCACCCCACATGTTAGGGGCCTCAGGGACGATCTCTGCCCCCCGACCAACACCGACTGCGACCTGTCCGAGAGGTAGGAGGAGAACCACTGTAAAACAGTGCCTCCCACTCCCACCTCCCGCAGTCGTCGCAGAAGGATACCATGGTCGATGGTATCGAAAGCCGCTGAGAGGTCAAGGAGAACCAGGATGGACGCATAGCCTCCATCTCTGGCCCTCCAGAGATCATCGGTCAATGCGACCAAAGCGGTTTCTGTGCTGTAACCAGGTCTGAAGCCAGACTGGAAGGGGTCAAGATAACTAGCTTCCTCCAAGGCCCGTTGAAGCTGGCCACCACCTTCTCAACAACCTTCCCGATAAAGGGGAGGTTGGAGACAGGACGAAAGTTGTTTAAAATGGCTGGATCCAAAGATGGTTTCTTCAGGAGGGGTCTCACCACCGCCGTTTTAAGTACGGCGGGGAAGTGCCCCTCCCGAAGGGAGGCGGTCACGACCGCCTGGATCCAGCCATGTGTCACCTCCCTGCTGTTGGCAACCAGCCAGGAGGGACACGGGTCCAGAATACAGGTGGAGGCACTTACAGCTCGAATGGCCTTGTCCACATCCCCAGAGGCAACATCCTGGAACTCAACCCAGAGATGATTCGCCAAGTGGTCCTCCTGTGTCTCGGCTGGATCTACTGCGGTGGAGTCCAAGTCCGAACGAAACCGAGCAACTTTGTCCGCCAAGAATTGTCTTAGTCAGACCGCTCCGGTAACACAACCTACTTTTGGAAAGCTTTCTCCCTATAGCATTATAATAGCTGTTAGGATTTGTCAAATCTTCATCCTCTTCACAGCAGTTTGGTGATGCAGCTGGAATTATAAGCTCAGCCTTCTTGCTTACGAACTCTTGAATTGATCGTCCCAAAGGTGCTTTTTCAGGAGGTCACTGGACTTTCTTGGTTTTTTTCTTTTGAATGTGTTTCGCTTCTCATCCAAGAAGCTTCTTCAGCTCTGACAGAATAATGCGGAACGAAGGATTTATATTCCATGCAGACAGCTGGTAATTTGCATCCTTTTAGAGGATTCTTGAAGCATTTGGAGGTTTATCTGTATCCTCAGGGTCACCTGAGTAGTGGTCCTGGTTCCTGTAGTCTGCAATTTTTCCTCTGGAAATCCATTCCTACTCCCACACCACCCAAAGGGTGTTCATCCCTAATTGTACAGCTACAAGTCTGTAGAGATTCTCAGCCATCCAGATCATGGTTGTGAAGAATCTCTTGAACTGATCTCACTCTTTCTCTTTCTAACCCAGGCGTCTAGCGTGTAAAGCAAAGCGTCGTCCTGGCCTCCGCAAAATAGGGGGCGCTCTCGAGTAGGCCCAAAAGAGCGGCAGAGGCGGAAAACGCCCCCCCCCCCCTTCCCAAAAAAATCCTCTTTATCTCTGCGTTGGGAATGTGTGCAGGGCGGAATCCGCTCAGGTTGCCCGCGGAGGGAGGTGAGCAAGAAGCTAGAGGACTTTCGATGCTTTGCTTTTGTCTTCCTAGGAATGCTTCTCTTAGCGTAGTAAAATACCGAAGAGGGCGCCCGGTCATCTAGGCCAGTGGTCTCCAACCTTGGCAACTTTAAGACTTGTGGACTTCAATTCCCAGAGTTCCTCAGCCAGCAAAACTGGCTGAGGAACTCTGGGAGTTGAAGTCCACAGGTCTTAAAGTTGCCAAGGTTGGAAACCACTGATTTAGGCTAGCAGGGAGCTACTGCTAAGAGGGTTCCAGATCTGGGGCTGGGGCTCTATCTTACAATAGACCCGGACGCAGGGACCGTCCGGATTTTTTTTTTTCCTGGCAGCCGTGCTACGGTTAGAAAAAACGAGCTCTTTGCTTGTGCTTCGGCTTTCCACGTTGGCGATCTCGGGTTCAAACTTTGTTTTCTCTAAAGTAGGGCTGGGAAAATCTTTGTAGAGAGTCCAGGAAAGCTTGCAGAATTTTTTTCAAAGATGAGATGCTGGCATTGTGATGGTCCACTCAGGTTTTCCTCGCTTCCCACTGTACTTCTTCTTTAACAAGGAAAACCCCCTAAAGGAAAAAAAAAAGTTTGCACGTTGTCTTTCAATGGCTTAGTGATGGGAGAGCTATGGATGGGAGTCTCTAGGCTGCTACCTTTAGAACGTAAATATGGTCTGATATGGTGGAAGATAGTTTGTTGTTGTTGGTTTTTTTGAAGGAAAGTGCTTCTTTGATTTTATTTTTTTTGTAAGTAATTTTTATTTTATTTTAAACACATAAGCACATCAACAAAAACAAACACATAACTTAAAAACAACATAGGAACAATAAGTTCCATTGTATATCATACCGCAGTTCCAAATCTTTGCAGTTAGTGTTTTTCCTACTATACATTTCTATCTTTCATTCATAATCTCCTTATACGTTATCCATTTTTATGTACATTTCTTTGTTTATTTAAACCTAGCTACTTATGACCAAATATTATTTTCCTATATTATGCTTTATATTTTTACTGTCATTTATTCTCTTACGTACAGATTATAGATATACATTCACATACTTATTCTTTTTCTTTGCCATTCTTATATTATTATTATCCCATTTGGAAGGTTATAAGGTGTAGTTTAAAATGCTGTGTTTACCATCCGTTGCACCTGCTAAGACACCACCTCATTTTCTCTTTCTTTTCTTTTCTCCCTCCCTTCCTTCTCTACTTCATTCCTTCCTTGTCTCCGTCCCCTTCTTCCTTCCCTTACCTCTTCCCTACTCCTACCCTTTTTCTTCTCCTTCCTACCTTCTCTTTCTTTTTCTGGTGGAAGACAGTTTGGTATGTGGCTTTTAGTGTGGAAGAATGCCACAGACAAATCCACTTTCCAAACTGGCAGGTGGTCATCACAGGACTTAAATAACAATGCAAGCAAGTGTAATGAATGTTGGTGCAAGGAAATCCATCTGTGACTTACACATTAACAGGATCTGAACTGATTGATCAAGAGGATCTTGATAGCCAGCTGGATAAAAGTGTCAACCCAGTGTGCAGCCAATGTGAAAAAGGCAGATTCCATATTAGAAACCAAAGGAATTCAATTGAAAATAGAATTGCTCATTGAATGAAAATCTATGGCAAAGATTACTCTTGCGGGATTTGGAATGCAATTTTTATCGTCACATTTTCAGGCATATTACAGAGCTCAAGAAGATGCAGAAGGGCAACCAAAATAAATAGAAGCAGGTCCCCTGTGAAGAAGAATTATAATAGTCTTTAGTTTGGATGAAGGAGGATAAGAAGTTACCTCAAATGCATAGCATAGACCAGTGGTGACAAACCTTTTTTGGCTCATGTGCCAAAAGTGGGGGGAGCGCAGGGGGGGTCATGCATGGGCGTGCCACACCCATAATGCTATGCACACAACCCCATTGCACATGCGTACACGACCAGCGCTCACCCCCCCCCCCCAATTTTGGCATGCTTTTTTCACCCTCCCCAAGTTATAGGAGCCTGAAGAGGGCGAAAAAAACCTCCCCCCCCCACAGGACCTCCGGAGGCTTCAGGAGCTCCCCTGAAGCCTCCAGAGCACAGAAAACTGTCCCTATGGGCATAGGATCATATTTTGTCCTGAAGGCTACGAAGGGCAAAAACCGGCCCTATGAGCAAACCAGAAGTCCGTTCCTGAACTTCTGGTTTGCCCGTAGGGCCAGTTTTTCACATTCCGGAGGTTTCAAGGAAGCCTTCAGAGGGCGAAAAATGGTCTCAAAAGAAGGCCAAAGTCAGCTGGCCAGCACGCGCATGCGCGCTGGCCAGCTGACGAGGCAACGCCTCGGGTGCCCTGACAAATGGCTCCGCATGCCACCTGTGGCACGCATGCTATAGATTCACCATCACGGGCATTGACTGTATGTCCTTTCTTCAAGTTTTAAAACTCAATGGCATCCTCTGAAATATGCACGTCTTTGAGCATCAAATGCATTACCGGTAGTCCTCGGCTTACAACCACAATTGGGCCCAAAGTTTCTGTTAAGTGAGACATTTGTTGAGAGAGTTTTGCCCCGGTTTACAATACTTCTTGCCACTGTTGTTAAGGAAATCATTGAAGTTGTTAAGTGAATTTGGCTTCCCCATTGACTTTGTTTGTCAGAAGGTTGCAAAAGGGGATCACATGACCCCAGGACATTGTAACCATCATAAATATGAGTCAGTTGCCAAGCATCTGAGTTTAGATCATGTGACTATGGGGATGCTGCAATGGTTGCAAGTGTGAAAAATGGTCATGAGTTACTTTTTTCAGTGCTGTTGTAACTTTGAATGGTCACTAATGGACTGTTGTAAGTGTTTAGTTTAGTTTAGTTTAGTTTATTGAACACTTATAGGCCGCCCTTTTCCCTGAGGGGACTCAGGGCGGCTTACAATAATGAGGGAAGGGAGTGCGAGACAAGACATAAAAGAAAACGTGAGTAAAAAAATTAACCATAAAAGCACAACATTCACTCAGCATTCGGGCGGGGAGAGAGTAAAGTCCTATCCCCAGGCCTGATGGGATAGCCAGATTTTGAGGGCCGTGCGGAAGGCCTGGACGGTGGTGAGGGTACGGATCTCCACGGGGAGATTGTTCCATAGCGTCGGAGCTGCAACTGAGAAGGCTCTCCTCCGCGTAGTCGCCAGTCGGCACTGACTGGCGGATGGAATTCGGAGGAGGCCTACCCTGTGCGATCTGAAGTGGCGGGACTACCGGTGTTTTCTTGGAATCGTATGGGGTATAGGCAAATGTGGAATATATACACATGCCTAGGCCACTTTCCCCTTTTTAGATCCAAAATACTGGATATCAGATAGCGGATAAGCCAGGTTTATGTGCTGAGCCAGGTTTTAAGAGAGTGGAAACCAAATGCATCTCAAGGGGATTCCATTCCATCTTAAACACTGGTGGCTAGGAAGTGAGACTGGAAGAGTCTATTGCCCACTAATCCTATCTTGTCAGTTTTCCAGAGTCTTCCATCCGTGTAATATCAAGATGTCTGCAGGTGAAACATGCATTACCTTTATGAACTTCAGCTGCTTCCTTAGTTGTTTCTTAATTAACTTCATTGGTTTTAACTCATAAATCTGGGGACAGTATTGTGCCAACTTGTTGGACTGTGGTTCCTATCTTCCCTAACTGATGAACAGTGAAGTCATAGATCAAGGTATCCAGATGACACAACTTTGGGGAAGGCTGAAACACTGGATTATCAAGTGGATGGATCGTATTAAATTAAGCTTAATGGGAAGTTATATAATATCCTTCAAAATAATGTATTAGCAATAGCAATAGCAGTAGACTTATATACCGCTTCATAGGGCTTTCAGCCCTCTCTAAGCGGTTTACAGAGTCAGCATATCGCCCCCACAGTCTGGGTCCTCATTTCACCCACCTCGGAAGGATGGAAGGCTGAGTCAACCTTGAGCCAGTGAGATTAGAACCGCTGAACTGCAGATAACAGTCAGCTGAAGTGGCCTGCAGTACTGCACCCTAACCACTGCGCCACCTTGGCTCAATAATATTCTGTTTGCTTTGGCCCTAGTTATACTGACTAGCAGTGTTTGAAACTCTACTTGACATAGTCAGGAATTCATCCTGATGTACAATTTTACTGATGTACAATTTTGTGTTTGTTTTGTTTTGACAGGAAGGTGCTAAGAAAGAAAAACAGAATAATCATTCAAGGTCTTTGGCTAGCAACCTCACTGCATTTTCCAGGTTTGGGAAATAATAGACCTGGATTTTTATTGTTATTTGTCAATTAGATTGCAATTAGAATATAGGATACTAGCAAAGTGTCACACAGTCCAAATATTTCTGCCATAGTAAGATGTCTTCAGCACCGCAACCTCCAGACGTACAACATGAAGTACCCAAAAAGAAAGATTATCGAATCCCGGGCCTCCGAAGTGTCCAAACAACTACTTTGTTCCGTGCTGTGAATCCAGAACTTTTCATTAAACCTGTAAGAGAACAGCAATTATTTGGGACAACTGATTTAAATACATCCATCTTTTTGCTTGCATCTCAGTTTCATAGTCTCGAGTTTAACATGTTGTTTAAGTGGTGCTGCCACTTGCTGTAGTTTTCAAAAACACAGTTGGATCTTATGTCAACTTTTTCCTAATGGTCACAGTGGCTTCAGTGCAATTCTAAACTCTCTGCTCAATAATTCAATAGTATTGGATGGAGTTTATTTCCAGTTATATAGAGGACTGAAGCCTTAATTCTAGCCATTTGCTTTTCTCTCTGAAAGCTAGATTAAGATGGAAAATAAAATAATGTTGTAGTCCGCCGCCGGCTGTGGAACTGGCAGCAGAGTCGGACAGTGAGGAGATTGGAGAGGAACATGGGCCAGTCTAGAGTCTGGGGAAGGCTTGGATGAGGGCTCTGCTTTGGAGGCAGAGAGGGGGGCCAAGGCAATCTGGTAGTTATTTGCTGCCATCAGTGTGACATCAGTGAGGCAGAAGAACAGCAGGAGCTTGTTCCCAATGTGCGTAATGTGCAGGGCTGCCAGAAGGCAAAAACAATTAAGAAAACAGGGTTGACTCGGGAGTAAGGCTTGGAGATGATTGGCCCCTCCCATAAGACATATAAGAGGAGCAAACAGGATGTGAGCTTTTGCAGGAAGCAATTAGTTCATCTGGTCGGTTCAAGCTTTGAAAAGTTCTGTTTGACTCTGTGCTAGGTTTGGCCTTGTTCTGCGTTTGGCAATTAGGTCTCTGGCAGCATTTCAAGGGATATAAGATGGGTGTTTATCAACATTCCCCTGAAAGATTATGGCAACTCAAGCAGACATCTGTCGGAATCTTCACAGACTGTTTGTGAAGCCATGCGGACTGTGAATGACCCAGGGGTGGGTTTCTCGCCCCGTTCCAACCGGTTCGGTTGGAACGGGGCCAGCGGCGTCCTCGTGCATGTGCGCAGCGCACGCATGCGTACTAGCGTCTGTGCGATGCTCCAGCTGCTCCTGGAGGATCTCGCAGGCGCTGTATGCGTCCTGCGCATGCGTGGAAGTGCAGAACTCGTCAAAACCGGGTAAGGAACGCGGGCGAGCGGGTGGGCCCTTCGCCGTTCCCGGAAGTTACTTACTTCCGGGTTCGCCGACCAACCGGTTCACGGGGACCACCGCGAACCGGTTGAAACCCACCCCTGGAATGGCCATAATTCACAGCCATATAAATAAAAAAGGTTTTTGGGACTAAGATTGTGATTTATGCTTTCTCAGGATGCCTAGGTCAGAACAAATAGGTCATCAGGACATAGCTTAATAAAATACTTTTAGGTTGTATGGTTTATAGAACATGGATTAAATACAATGTCTGGATTTCAAGCTGTTATTTTTATTTTCACAGAACAAAACAGTTATGGCTTTTGGCCTCGTGACAGTTACTCTTTGTGTAGCTTATATCGGGTACTTGCACGCACAACAAGAAAACAAAAAGGATCTCTATGAAGCTATTGACAGTGAAGGAAACAGACTTATGAAACGCAAAACTTCAAAATGGGACTGAAAAAACTCAGTGTCGATTTAAATATCAACATGGAACACGATGTTTGATTTTGGCAACTTTCAGGATTTTGAAGCATTAGCATTTATTTTTATACAATGAATGCTTTTTAAAACCAAATATTTCAGTTTAAACACCAGGATGAAATGCTGTTATTGATCAATATTTTGAGTAAAGCCCATTATAAGAAAAGATACCGTAGAATATATGCAAGTTATTTCTTATCTATACTGTGCCCATAGATGCTTTAGAATTATTGCCAGAACTGCACTGCCTGATTTTAAAGTTTATTATTAAGCATCAGTGTTTAAGTAAGTCACTCAAAGAAACATTTCTAAAATGTGTCTTTTGTTCAAACATTCATCTGTGCAAATTTTAAATATTTTAAATATTAAATAAGGGAAAACTGTGCCATAATCTATTCCCAAGTAACTTATTTATGATTTAGTGTATTGAATGATTGATGGATTGACATTTTTTACTCAAGGCAATAAAACTAGTCTGTTAAAATATGTTCCCATGTGTTATTTCAATATTTTGAGCTTGTCTGCATATTTCCATTTAGTGGAATATTAAGTTTTTGGTTTAAATATTTGAATAGTAAATGCTGTAATAATTCATGTACATTGTTTTAGAGAAGCAGATGAAACCTTATCAATTATAAAAAATATTCCAAGGTGCTAAGTAATATTAACTGATGTCTCAAATGCTTTTATGACCAAAACTTATTTTGCCTAGCAACAGTTACTAGGAGGCATTAAACTCATAGGCTCAGATATAGTCATGGCCAATGTAACTTCTTGATAAAGAGCTCCTGAAGAAGCTGTTGGATACATCTTGCCATAGAATGGTGGTCCTTTTCTCTTCCTTCTACTGACCATCTTGTCATACAATGCTTACAAAGCCACCTTATTTATTCCACTGACATGCACAGAACCAAAGTGACACCAAATATAATCCCGCTTTGAATGGAAGAATTAAGCATTTGTATCTGCAGCTGAATCAATTACTTCATTCTCTTCAAAGGAGGAAAAAGATCTCATGCAATCATGATTAGAAACCCAGATTTTGATACCTTTGTTTGCTGTGCTGTTTGTTCAAAACTGATTCCACCGCCTCCTACGCCAGAAAGCTTTGACCGGATTAGGGAATATAAACCTTATAAAACACGGTATTATACACACAAAGATATATTGGGTAAGTCAATCTCCTCAATAAACTATAATGATTCATATATTTGACATGTTCTAAGGAATCTGCATAAAATGGGAAGAAAAATAGAAAAAAGACTGAAAATATCATTCAGGAAAAGAGCATCTTTGCTTTGGTAGGGAAGACATCTTTCTACTTGAAACTTATCCCCAAAAAACCAGAAAATGTAATATACGGAGATTTATGAATTTGTCACTTGTATCTAAATGCATAAAGTGTCATCTTGTGCTTCCAATATGGTAGTTTGATGGTCCATAATATAGAAAATAGAATTCTTCAACTCAGGGACTTGCTTAAATTATTAAAGATTGCCTTAGTGGACTTTGAATATATATTTAAAATTTATTTTTAATGAATATGTTCATGGAGGAAGCATCTACTGGCCTCAGACAAACTGGGTTCAAATATTAAGATTACCACATTTTGTTTAATTTAGGTTTAATATGTTGTATGAATCCAGCTATGGTGGTTCATAAATCATAGTTTATGACTTAACATCAATGGTGGGATTCAGCCAGTTTGCACCATTTCGGGAGAACTGGTTGTTAACTTTCTGAGCAGTTTGGTGAACTGGTTGTTGGAAGAAATCATTAGGGTAGAGAACCAGTTGTTAAATTATTTGAATCCCACCACTGCTTAACATGTATGCAAATGTGGACAGTTGTGCTTTTCCAACAAGCTAGGGTTAAGCAAAGTATGGCTTAATGTGTAAAATTGGTGTTTTGTGTTGAGTCATTGGGAGAACACAGATTTAATCTGTTGGCAAAGGAACCAGTGGTTTTCTTTGGCTTTGAATGGAAAAACTTTTAATATAGCAATAGCAGCAGACTTATATACCGCTTCATAGGGCTTTCAGCCCTCTCTAAGCGGTTTACAGAGAGTCAGCATATTGCCCCCAACAATCTGGGTCCTCATTTTACCCACCTCGGAAGGATGGAAGGCTGAGTCAACCCTGAGCCGGTGAGATTTGAACCGCTGACCTGCTGATCTAGCAGTAGCCTGCAGTGCTGCATTTAACCACTGCGCCACCTTGGCTCTTTAAAGTCAGTAAAAGACTTGGCCTGGCTTACTGTAGTATACAACATGCCTAATGCTTGAATTTTCAGTTACACATTATTAAATTTTGCCCCTGCAACCCTTCCATGATAAAATTAGGGCTATGATTAATGTGCTTATTTATGTCCAACTTATAATAATACAATGCAATAGCAGAGTTGGAAGGGACCTTGGAGGTCTTCTAGTCCAACCCCCTGCCTAAGCAGGAAACCCTATACCATTCCAGACAAATGGCTATCCAACATCTTTTTAAAGACTTCCAGTGTTGGGGCATTCACAACTTCTGGAGGCAAGCTGTTCCACTGATTAATTGTTCTAACTGTCAGGAAATTTCTCCTCAGTTCTAAGTTTCTTCTCTCCTTGATTAGTTTCCACCCATTGCTTCGTGTTCTACAAGCAGGTGCCTTGGAGAATAGTTTGACTCCCTCTTCTTTGTGGCAACCCCTGAGATATTGGAACACTGCTATCATGTCTCCCCTAGGCCTTCTTTCTATTAAACTAGTCATCCCCAGTTCCTGCAACCGTTCTTCATATGTTTTAGTCTCCAGTCCCCTAATCATCTTTGTTGCTCTTCTTTGCACTCTCTCCAGAGTCTCCACATCTTTTCTACATCGTGGCAACCAAAACTGAATGCAGTATTCCAAGTGTGGCCTTACCAAGGCCTTATAAAGTGGTATTAACACTTCACGTGATCTTGATTCTATCCCTCTGTTTATGCAGCCTAGAACTGTGTTGGCTTTTTTGGCAGCTGCTGCACACTGCTGGTTCATATTTAAATGGCTGTCCACTAGGACTCCAAGATCCCTCTCACAGTTACTACTATTGAGGAAGGTACCACCTATACTGTACCTGTGCATTTCGTTTTTCTTGCCTAAATGTAGAACCTTACTCTATGGTATGGTATATGCTCTACTTGCATGGTATAATCATTGCATCACATGATTATTATTTCTGGTTTGTATGATCTTTCTTCTGATCACTTTGGAAAGGAAACAAGAGCAAGCTTGATCCCTTCACTGCCGGTTGTCCACCAATGTAGAATTGGAGATATCTGCATAAAACTGTAGATCATGACTGTCCAACCTGGGCAACTTGTGAACTTCAGCTCCCAGAATTCAAGCCAGCTAGGGAAGTTGAAGTCCACAAGTCTGGTTCACCGACAAAAGGGCGAACGACAAAACCGCGCCCGACTAAACCGCAGTGACAAAACCGTGTGTTCTAAAGCGCTCCAACAAATGAGCGCTGAATCACGCCGACAACAGCGCGGCGACAGAAGCGCACTGTAAAACTAAACCTAACCCTAAACGTAAATCTAACCCTAACCCTAAACGTAACCCTAACCCTAACCATAACCCTAACTATAACCCTAAATCTAACCCTTACCTTAACTTAAATCGCCCTTCTGCCGACGCGCTGTTGTAAATCGCCCTTCTGTCGATGCGCTGTTGTCGACGCGCTGTTGTTGGCACATTGATGATGTCGCGGTTTTAGCGACACGGTTTAGTCAGGCGCGGTTTTGTCGTTCGCCCTTTTTTCGGGTCATGCACAAGTCTTACATTTGCCAAGGTTGGACATCTTTTCTATAGATGGAATACTTTGTCACGATCCCTTCATCAGTATAGATGGAACCGTATCCAATGGTACATTGTAAATATCTGTACGGATTTATCTTGCTATTGCCATGTAGTCTGTTTAGACAAGATAAAATATGGAATGTTTAGGATAGAGATAGGGGATTTATGGTAGCACGCTGGTTAGAATGCAGCATTGCAGGCTAACTGCCCACTGCCAGGAGTTCGATCCTGATCTGCTCAAGGTCAACTCAACCTTCCGAGGTCAATGAAATGAGGACCCAAATTGTTGGGGGCAATATGCTGACTCTGTAAACTGCTCAGAGAGTGCTGTAAAGCACTATGGAGCAGTATATAAGTCTAAGTGCTATTGCTATTTCCATATTTCCCTACGTTATTGGGTTAAATTCTTATTGAGCTTAATCAGAGAATAGCAGCGTAACCCACACAACTTTTCTTATATGTTTAATTAATATAAGTATGGCACGTTTGATTCTGCCCCTAGTCTTCACAAAATGATGGTAATGGTTTAATGCTTTTAAATTAAACTTTTGATTATTTTATGGAATGTGTGACCTACATAATCCATATATAATATATGCTGTGGCCTTCAATTACTATATTGCTTTATATAGAGATCGGAGCAGACCTTAAGCAAGAAGATATAGACCAAAGAGAACAGGAAATACAAAAGCGAATAGCTAAAGTACAGACTAAACTCTTGCTTCAGGTAAAACTATTCCTCTGTCTTGTTAAATATAAACGTTCCTAATGTTTACTATGTAATGCAGATTTTCCTGCGATGCATTTTAATAGGGTATATCAAGAGTACTGGTACAAATCAGGCATAGATTTGTCTTAATGTTGTTTAATACTAACATAGTTGGAGGGGATTTTGGAGATCTTCTAGTATCTAGTCCAACCCCCTATGCAAGCAAGAGGACCCATAACATTTCAGACAAGAGTGCGAGTTCAGTTTCTTTTTAAAAGCCGCCAGTGATGAAACACCCACAACTTCTGAAGGTAAGCTGTTCCACAGGTTAATTGTTCTTACTGTTGGGAAATTCTCCTTAGTTCTAGATTGCTTATCTGCTTGATTAGTTTCCATCCATTGCTTCTTGCCTTCCGGTGCTTTGGAGAATAGCTTGACTCCCACTTCTTTGTGACCGCCCTTCAAATATTGGAAGACTCCTATCATGTTACCCCTAGTCCTTCTTTTTACTATACTAGACAAACCCAATTCCTGCCACTGTTCTTCATATGCATCCAGGCCTTACTCATTTTTGTTGCTCTCCTCTGCAATCTTTCCGGAGTCTCAACATCTTTTTTTTAATGTGATGATCTTTTTTAATAATAGTTTTTGCCTGTACAAAAAAAATCTTGATTGAATCCGAATGCTATCCATCCTTAACCAATAATCTTTGACTTAACCTTCTGGAACGAGCTCCCCGTGGAGATCCGGACCCTTACTACCCTCCCGGCCTTCCGTAAAGCTACCGAGTCCTGGCTGTTCCGGCAGGCTGGGGGCTGTTGAAGTATCCAGCCCCGCTTCATTTGTGACTGTTGTATATTTTAATATTGTTTGTATTGTCTTATTTATCCCCTCCCCCGTTTCATTGTGAGCCACCCGGAGTCCTTCGGGAGTGGGCGGCATACAAAACCAATAAACAAACGAAATGGAACGAAATATCCTATGTATTTCTTCCAAAGAGTGACAATAAAAGTTCAAATCTAAACCACGTGGTTAAGGTTCCAACTTCTCAATTGCATTTCCAATTAGGCAATTGATTTAATTTTTTAGAACATTGTTTGAGGTGTTCAGTATACATGAAGTAGAATTTTATTGTATTGACTTCATTTTAAATTTAAAAAGAAACACTGGAATTAGCTGAAGCACAGAGGGATGCAAATATTAGTAATAATAAAACAAAATGAGCCTGCTTCCAGAGGGCTGTTCCTATGCTCCTCTCAAGTTATGAAGAATTACTGGTAGTCCTTGACTTACAATCACAACTGAGCCCAAAATGTCCATTGCTTTGCAAAGCAATTGTTAACTGGTGCACCAGTTGCGTCCCTACCTGAACCGGGAGGCACTCGCAACAGTCACTCACGCCCTCGTGACCTCAAGACTGGACTACTGCAATGCGCTCTACATGGGGCAGCCCTTGAAGAGTATTCGGAGACTTCAACTCGTCCAGAACGCAGCCGCGCGAGTGATTGTGGGTGCACCTCGGTACACCCACGTTACACCTATCCTCCGCGAGCTGCACTGGCTACCGATCAGTCTCCGGATACGCTTCAAAGTGCTAGTCGTCACTTATAAAGCCCTTCATGGTATTGGATCTGGGTACTTGAGAGACCGCCTGCTGCCAATTACCTCCCAAAGACCCATTAGATCACACAGGGTTGGCCTCATCTGGGTTCCGTCTACCAGCTAATGCCGCCTGGCTACTACCCGGGGGAGGGCCTTCTCTGTGGCAGCTCCGGCCCTCTGGAACGAACTCCCCGCAGGGATTCGGACCCTCACCTCTCTCCAGGCCTTCCGAAAAGCCGTCAAAACCTGGCTTTGCCGGCAGGCCTGGGGTTGATGAGTTCCCCTCCCCTCTCGACTTTTGTGGTTGTGTGATTCTTGCTTATTTTAATTATTTGTATTCTGTTCTATGTTCCCCTTTTCCCCTTTTGAGTTGTTCGCTGCCCTGAGTCCCTCCCGGAGAAGGGCGGCATACAAATAATAAAATTCAATTCAATTCAATTAAGTGAGTTTTGCCCCATTTTATGACCTTTTGTGCCATAGTTGTTAAGCAAATCACTGCAGTTGTTAAGTAAATCATCAGTCACAAGGCAAATCTGGCTTCTTCCACATTTGTTGGAAGAAGGCTGGGAAGATTACAAATGGTGATTGCATAACCCCAGGACACTGCAGCCAATGGTTGTAAGTGTGTAAACTGGTCATAGGCACTTCTTTCAGTTCTGTTGTAACGTTGAATGGTCATTAAACAAATGGTTGTAAGTCGAAGACCATTGTAACAAATCTGGGGTTAGAGTTGAGGTCTGCTTGTGTACTTTTCCTTCTTGAATAACCCATCTAGAACAGGTTGAGGGGGACACAATGGAAGAAGAATAAATTCCATTAACTGTTGCTAAAGAGCCATCATAGCAGAGGTGGTATTTAGTAGGTTCTAGCTAGTTTTGGAGAACCGGTAGCGGAAATTTTGAGTAGTTCAGAGAACTGGTAAATATCACCTCTGGCTGGCCCCGCCCCATCTATTCTCTGCCTCCTGAGTCCCAGCTGATTGGGAGGGAATGGGGATTTTGCAGTATCCGTCCCCTGCCACGCCCCCACCAAGCCACACCCACCATGCCACGCCCACTGAACCAGTTGTAAAAAAAATTGAATCCCACCACTCCATCATAGCAATTGAGACTGTACTGTGTGATCGGTCTTTCGCGGTGTCTTTAGCACAGTTGTATTAACCAACTATTTCTATTCATGGCCTGTTTTGTAGGCTGAAGCAGACAAAGAATATGCAGTGGAAGATGCTCTCACTCGTGCTGAAGCTCTGCACCAGAAGGATATTGAAGAACTTAAAAAGAAACATCAACAAATATTAGAAGTCAGTAGTAATTTTATTTTTGTATCCGCCATATGAAACGACAACACAATGCTTTGGAACTTCCACAGACATATAATTAGCATAAGAAACTGATTTCTGGTGATTTGAGACTCTTCCTCCTACAGTATATGTATACCATATATCATTTTCAAAGGTTATCTAATCCCCGGGAACAGATTGGCATGGGAATAGAGGAAAAAAGGTAATAAGAAAGCCAATTCTCTTTACAGGTAGTCCTCAACTTACAACACTACATTTAGTGACCATTCAAAAGTTACAACGGCACTGGAAAAAAGTGACTTGTGACCGTTTTTCATACTTATGACCATTGCAGCATCCCCATTATCAAATTATCAAAATTCAGGCACTTGGCAACTGAATCATATTTATGATGGTTGTAGCGTCCCGGGGTCATGTGATCACCTTTTGTGACCTCCTGACAAGCAAAGTTAATGTGGAAGCCAGATTCACTCAACAAGCATGCTACTAAATTGCCAATTGCAGCGATTCGCTTAACAACATGGCAACAAAAGTCACAAAATGGGGCAAATTCACCTAACAAATGTTTCACTCGGCAACAGAAATCCTGGCCTCAATTGTGGTGGTAAGTCGAGGACCACCTATACAGCACTCTATTTATTTCGTGAAAGCAAAAACAGGTAACAGATCTATATGAGCATGTAGAAATTACAGAAGATACTATACTTCCTAGGTCTTAATCAGTGTCACATATCTCCTTTCCCCTTACACACAAAAAGATGGTTCCACCACAAAACCGCGCTCGACTAAACCGCATCCGACTAAACCGCATAGCTGACGCCATCAACAGGGCGACAACAGCGCGGAGACAGAAGCACGCTGTAAACCCTAAACCTAAAATTAACCCCTAAACCTAAACCTAACCCCCCTAAACCTAATCCTAAACCTAACCCTAAACCTAAACCTTAACCTAACCCTAAACCTAACCCTAACCCTAACCCTTAACCTAACCCTAAACCTAATCCTAACCCTTAACCTAACCCTAAACCTAACCCTAACCCTTAACCTAAACCTAACCCTAACCCTTAACCTAACCCTAAACCTAACCCTAAACCTAACCCTAAACCTAACCCTAAACCTAACCCTTACCTTAAGTTGAATCGGCTTGCTTTCAAAGCGCTATTTAAAGCGCCCTTCTTTCTCCGCGCTGGCTGTTGTCGCCCTGTTGATGATGTCAGCGA
Organism: Thamnophis sirtalis; assembly: GCF_051295495.1. Taxonomy (NCBI): domain Eukaryota; kingdom Metazoa; phylum Chordata; class Lepidosauria; order Squamata; family Natricidae; genus Thamnophis; species Thamnophis sirtalis. The sequence goes on along the minus strand of NW_028261386.1, from coordinate 116,896,432 downwards.
CGCAGTTTAATCGGGCGCGGCTTAGTCGAGCGCGGTTTTGATGGGTCATGGAAAAGATCAGGAAATCTATTTTTTCCTTGCAACATGCTAGGTTTTCACCAGTGGTGGGTTTCAAAAATTGTTGGAACCTACTCTGTGGGTGTGGCCTCCTTTGTGGGAGTGGCTTGCCACCCATGTGACCGAATGGGAGTGGCTTGCTGCCCATGTGACCGGATATGAAATTATGAATTAGTACTTAGGTCGGTCCAAGTAGCTATTCAGAAACTCTGGCATTGAAGCATGCAAGTCTTAAAGATGTCAAGTTACAAGATCCTGGCCAGTGGTGGGTTTCAAAATTTTTTGGAACCTCTTCTGTAGGTGTGGCCTGCTTTCCGGGTCCACTGGTGGGACCTCTTCTAACCGGTTCGGTAGATTTGACGAACCGGTTCTACCGAATAGGTGCGAACTGGTAGGAACCCACCTCTGGTTTTCACACACAGGGGGGCTTAGGAGAGAATTCAAAACCTCAATCTGCCTCTTTCCGGACTCTTTGAAGCAGGGGGAAGAAATAGTAATGGTTCCTTGTTCCCTTTGTTTGTTCTTCTGATGTATTTATTGGTGTGTTTATTTTTGCTGAAGAATACTGTGAAGAAAACAAGGGCCGAAATGCTGCAGCACCTGGAACTGGAGCTGAAGAGAGAATCGGAGGCAGCTGAACAGAGGAACACTCACAAACTTCAGCGGATGATACTACAGCTGACTATGGAAAAAATGGCAGCGGTGGCTGAAGGGAGGCAGGATGAGAGATGCAAGGCAGCCGTACTTCTTGCCAAACAGGAAAAGTACTGAGCTTAACTATCCCATGTCCTTTTTAAAAAAAAAAAATCTGATTTCTGATCAGGCATTGGTTTTAATCCCGAATTTTCTGAAGGGAAGAAATCTTCCTCAAGGTGCTCTATTCCAGTGTTTCTCAACCTTGGCCACTTGAAGATGTCTGGACTTCAACTCCCAGAATTCCCCAGCCAGCGAATGCGCAAGTTAGCCTGAATACAGAAAAAGAGATGCAACTTAAGCAAGCTAAAATGGCAGTAATTGAAAGCATATACATACACACACACACACACTCTAGCTCAGTGTTTCTCAACCTTGGTAACTTGAAGATGTCCGGACTTCAACTCCCAGAATTCCCCAGCCAGCGAATGCTGGCTGGGGAATTCTGGGAGTTGAAGTCCAGACATCTTCAAGTGGCCAAGGTTGAGAAACACTGCTCTATTCAATGGTTGTTAAGATCCAGCACAGCAGGCCTTTGTGTTACGCATGCAAATGTAGAATATTCTTTCCCCAGTGTTTTAAATAATTATGTACAAGACTCATTTACTCATTTACTCATTTATTAAAATTTATAGGCCGCCCTTTTCCCTGAGGGGACTCAGGGCGGCTTACAATCACAAGGGAAGGGGGTGCCGTATCAAAAGACAAAACAAAATGTGAACAAAGAAAAAATAATAAAACACAACTTTCATTCAGCAATCAACACTCAGGCGGGTAACTTGGAAACCTATCCCCAGGCCTGCTGGGAGAGCCAGATCTTGAGGGCTGCGCGGAAGGTCTGGATGGTGGTGAGGGTACGAATCTCAACGTTACCTTGTGCTAGTTAGAGCATTTTTCTAGCTTTATTCTCTCTTCCCATTTAAGGCCAATGTGCTGTTAGAAAAGTTCCTTCTTTCTGCCAACAGAAAACCATATCTGACCACATCTGAGGTGACAGGGTGTGTTTCCCTGAAAATAAGACCTCCCCAGAGAATAAGCACAATCAGGCTTTTGTGCGCATGCACTAAAATAAGCCTTCCCCTGAAAATAAGCCCTCCCTGAAAATATTGCTACACAGCAACAGCCATGAGGTGACCATGCTTGCCGCCTCCTGCACCTCAAAAATTAGAGGACCTCCCCAAAAATAAGGCCACGTGCTTATTTCAAGGGTGAAAAGAAAATAAGACTCTGTCTTAATTTTGGGGGAAACACGATACATACCTATGTAAAACTTGAATGACTATTGGTTTGTGTGTGTGTGTGTGTGTGTGTGTGTGTGTGTTTGTGTGTGTGTATCTTTGTATTTTTTCTCCTCAATCTTTATTAGAGAAATATTTATATAAAATGTAACTTTTTTAAAAAAAATATAAATTTATTTCAAAAAAAAAAATCTAACCTGTCCAACTGTTATGTGCCAGGCAGACATTAACAGGTTTTGCAATTGTTTTACTGAGTCAGAATAGCTAGCTCCCTAACAGTGTGTTTAGGACAGTGTTTCTCAACCTTGGCAACTTGAAGATGTCCGGACTTCAACTCCCAGAATTCCCCAGCCAGCGAATGCTGGCTGGGGAATTCTGGGAATTGAAGTCCGGACATCTTCAAGTTGTCAAGGTTGAGAAACACTGGTTTAGGAGCTCAAGCTAGCATGATAGAATAAATGTGGGATTTGCCATTTGGATTTTGTCATCCCTGCTAGATCAACCAGACCAAGAAAATACAGGTAGTCCTCGTCTTACAACAGTTTATTTAGTGACCAATTGTAGTTATAACAGCACTGAAAAAAGTGACATGACCATTTTTCACACATACAACAGTTGTAGCACCCCCGTATTCAAGTGATCAAAATTCAGATGCTTGGCAACTGGTTCATATTTATAACGGATGCAATATCCCTAGGTCATGGGATCCCCTTTTGCTCCCTTCTGACAAGCAAAGTCAATGGGGAAACCAGATTCACTTAACAACCATATTACTAGCTTTACAACTGCGGGGATTCACTTAACAACTGGGGCAAGAAAAGTCGTAAAATTCACTTAATAAAATTCACTTAACTGTCTCGCTTAGCAATAGAAATGTTGGCCTCCATTGTGGTTGTAAATTGAGGACTATCTGTAACTCCATAGGAAATGCTGAAACTTTTATTTTATTGAGGTTGGCTGTAACAACAGAAAAAGGTGGCTCAGTGGCTAAGATGCTGAGCTTGTCGATCAGAAAGGTTGGCAGTTGGAATCCCAAGCGCCGCATAACGGAGTGAGCTCTCATTACTTGTCCTAGCTTCTGGCAACCTAGCAGTTCAAAAGCATGTAAAAATGAAAGTAGAAAAATAGGAACCACCTTTGGTGGGGAGGTAACCGCCTTCCATGCACCTTCGCCGTTTAGTCATGCTGGCCACATGACCATGGAGACATCTTCGGACAGCGCTAGCTCTTTGGCTTTGAAACGGAGATGAGCACCATGTCCTAGAGTCGGGAACGACTAGCACATATGTGTGCAGGAAACCTTTACCTATAATACTAGAATCTTAAAAATATTGTGCTGGAACTTCTCCCCTTTCTTATTCTCAGTGAATTAGGGAGATGTCTACCTGAGCTACTTCTGAATATTATATGTATGTTGCAGGCTTAAAGTGTGTTTCACACAGATATCAATCCGCTGTCTTGGTGATGAATATTGTATATTTCGGTCAAGGTTATTTTCTTAGTCTACAGATTTCACTCTGGGGTTATTCTTTTTTCTTGTCATAACTCTCTACATAATTACCTCCCTTCGACCTATTAGATCGCACAGATTAGGCCTCCTCCGAGTTCCATCCGCCAGTCAGTGCCGACTGGCGACTACGTGGAGGAGAGCCTTTTCAGTAGTAGCTCCAACCCTTTGGAACGATCTCCCCGTGGAGATTTGCACCCTCACCACCGTCCAGACCTTCCGCACAGCCCTTAAGATCTGGCTATCCCGTCAGGCCTGGGGATAAAGATTTTAATCCGCCCCACCCGAATGTTGAATGAAAGTTGTGTTTTATTGTTTATTTTTTTATTCACGTACTGTCTTATGTTTTGTCTTGCACACCCCCTCCCATGAATTGTAAGCCGCCCTGAGTCCCCTCAGGGAAAAGGGCGGCCTATAAATAATAAATAAATAAAAAATAAAAAATAAAAAATTGTATAATTTAATTATGCAATTTATGTAAACTTAAGTACAAAATCACTGGCAATGGAAATCGTTTCTAAACAGATGGTATGTCCTTTCCTTTCGTTCATCCAGAAAATTTTCAGATCAAATCCACAAGGCTGGGATCATTGCTAACGAAATTTATCAGAAGAACCTGCAACAGTTAACCTGGGAGAAAAAATATGAACTGGAAGCCGCCTTTCGGGTCTCCCAGAAGGAGTTTGAGGAAGAGACGAGGAAACTGCTTGAAAGCGCTGACAATGTTCGCGAGGCTCAGCTTGAAGTGGTGAACACTGAAGTGACCAAGAAAGAAAGTGAAATCCTATCTCTGAACCAGCAGCTGGAATGTATGACAGCCTGGAAAGACAGCTTGGAAGCCGAAATATTAGAAATCAGGGAAGCTTTTCAGAAATACATTAACCTCACATTTCCGCAGCTTGCCCCGGGGCAAGCAGATTTCATCTTACCTTTCCGAAAAATATCTGAATTCAGAGACTCTGGTGTAGAACCGTAAGATCAATGTCCATCAGGAAAGGCTCTCTGGAGGGTAGCGGATTGACTCCAGAGATACCAATATGTCCTAAGGGGATGCGGAGGTGCTGGGGGAAAAGAAATAAACTCACTGTAGAATGAACATGTGGTTGTAAAGGAACTGCAATCTCCCTTATTCATGGGCCAAGAACAAACCAACGTGGCAGAATTAGGCCCATAGCCTCAAGGTGAAAATATGGGAGGTTCTGACATTTGTGTATACAGTCAGGGACGTGCAGTCAGGGGAGGCAGGGACGGCAGAGCCTCACCACTGTCGTCATGAAAAGGAAAAAAAAAGTAAAAGGAAAAAGGCTCAGCTAGTTACTGCCAGAGTCACCATGGATGACTCTGCTTAGTGCTTAACTGTTTTAAAAAAGCCTCTTAAAAATGCCCTCTACAGGAGGCTGCAGGAGAACGAGGTGCCTCATCTAGTCTGACTTTATGATCACCCGAGCAGAGCTAAGCAAGGGTTAAAAGCCAAAAAATTCCTGACGTAGATGAGGCATGCGTCGTTCTCCTGCCTCCTGTAGAGGGTGTTTTTTTAGAGGCTTTTTTAAATGGTTCCACCACAAAAGCGCGTTCGACTAAAGCGCGCTCGACGAAACCGCGTAGCTGACGTCATCAACAGGGCGACAACAGCGCGGAGACAGAAGCACGCTGTAAACGCTAAACCTAAAATTAACACCTAAACCTAACCCCCCTAAACCTAATCCTAAACCTAACCCTAACCCTAAACCTAACCCTTAACCTAACCCTAAACCTAACCCTTAATCTAACCCTAAACCTAATCCTAACCCTTAACCTAACCCTAACCCTAACCCTTAACCTAACCCTAAAAATAACCCTAAACCTAACCCTAAACCTAACCCTTATCTTAAGTTGAATCGGCTTGCTTTCAAAACGCTATTTAAAGCGCCCTTCTTTCTCCACGCTCGCTGTTGTCACCCTGTTGATGACGTCAGCATGTCGAGTGCGGTTTTGTCATGCCACGTTTTTAAAGTTAAGCAGAGTCATCCACACGGTGACTCTGGCAGCAACTAGCTCAGCCTGACCTCAGCTCTTGCCTTTTTCCTTTTACATTTGTTTTTTTCTTTTCATGATGGAGGCAAGAGCAGAGTTGAAATCCTCTGTGAAACAGCTGGAAAAGGTACGTCTATGTGTGGGCCAGAGGGAGGGGGAGGAATTCAAACTTCATCCTCCTGGTGTAACTGTGTGTGTGTGTGTGTGTGTGTTTGAGAGAGGGGGGAGGGAGCATACACAAGTGAACCGGTAGTAAAAAAAAAAAAATGGAAACCCACCACTAATTTGAACCATACACAAGGGCAGTTTTGCATGAGTATGTTAAAAGTGATTCAACACTACTGGATTAGTTGGGTAAAAGTGGGGTGAGAAGACATGTCTCCTAAATCCCTTTGAATGAGATTGTTCCAAGGAAGGGATCTAGAACATGCTCACTCTGTTAGAGTACATATAAAAGAGGCAGAAACCACCAGAGACAATTGGTCCATAAATAACTTAGACCTGGGCCATTATAGGTGACAGCCAGCACCTTGAATTGCACCCAAAAGCATCCATGTAGCCTGTGCAGTTTGCAAAGAAGATGTTTGACCAGATCTACCTGCAACTGTTGAATTCTATGCCAGCTGTAGCTTCCAGAGACTCTTCAAAAGCAGCTCAATTTTGAGCACAGATGCAGAAGTCTGAGAGATGACTTAAGTCATGCGTGGTAATAAGCAGCACCTCCAGGTCCAGAAATGGATACGATTGGTGAGTCGGAAGGATGAAGTCCCAAGGCAATATTGGTCCTGATTTAAACTGCACATGAGTAAAAGGCTTTAGAGGTTGTGGAAACAAAGACTGAACTTGGGACTTGCCAAAAGCCCAACTAGGGACATTCTAGGGCATTATGTTGTTAGTTGCAAACTTGTTGCACAACTCATTGTGACCCCCATGGACAACGTTCCTCCAGGCCTTCCTGTCCTCTACCATCCTCTGGAGTCTATTTAAGCTCACGCCTACTGCTTCAGTGACTCCATCCAGCTACTTCCTTCTCTGTCGTCCTCTTCTTCTTTTGCCCTCAATCTTCCCCAGCATTAGGCTCTTCTCCAGTGAGTCATTAGGGCATTATAAGGTAGTGGGGGGGGGAGCCTCAAATATTTAGTTAGGAAAGGGAGAGGCACACCCTGAGAGCAGAATCCTGGCACTGCTTATTAAAATAGATTCAGAGTCACAGAGATTAAGCAACTTTTCTTGGGGGGGGGGGAGAGGAGGAGGAGGAAGCCAAATCTGATTTCCATTTATAAATTCCATAAATGAGAGAAGTGTGATTGCACAGTCACATTCTTACCTGGAAGTATCCTAGGGAAAGATCTATAATACTAAGTGCCTGATGACTAGTGGAAGGGAGGGAGTTTTGCTGCCATCTAGTGATCCTCCGAAGTTTAGCAACTCAGATGGTGCCTCTCTGCTTAGAGATCTCAAGGGAATCTTTGTCCTCCCGAGGAGGCGTTAATTTCACATCAAATGTCTTTTGGAGAGCTATTTCCAGCACCCATAGCGCTATCCCAATCGTTCAAACGTAACAGACCGGCACCTGCAGTTAGTTGGCAAGAGATTCTTTACGGGACCCCGCTTAGCTTCTTGACACGTGTCTACTAAATACATAGTTAGGAATGCGTGCAGTTTGCAACTTAGGGCGAAAACAGCCAGTCTGCTCTTTTACTAGCATTTGGCCACGAAGTGCGACATGAACATAAGTACCTTGGAATAAAATCAGGCCATTTGTAAGGAATGTAAAGGATTGACACCCCCCCCCCCCCCAATATAAGGTGGGGGAAAGAGATCTGGCCGAGATCCCGATTTAGGACGGTGAGGAGAAAGAGACCGGGGAGAATCAACAGGAGATAAGTCATGGAGAGAGGCTCGTTAGCCCCTCCCTCCATTCGGTCCGCGGCGCTCTATTGGCTAAGCGCCTGCGGTCTCCATGGAAACGAAAGACCGGTCCATGGATCAACACGCTTCTTGGGAACGAAGGGGAGAAAGTCGATCGTGGAGAAGGTGGGAGTGGAAAGTAATCCCGTCCGACCTTCCTTTTGGTTTCGTCAGAGCGGTGCAAAAGGTAAATGACCAACGTCGCACAAAGGCGGACCGGTCGTCAGTCGGCTTTCTAGCGACCCTTGAAACACCTTTTAAAGAGACCGAGCGGTTTCCGTGGCACAACCTATGCACTGGGAAAGCATAGGTGTCCTGACGTTACCTGCCCCGATTTCCTAGGATACTTCCAGGTAAGAATGGGACTGTGCAATCACACTCTCTCATTTGTGGAATTATACATGGAAATCAGATTTGCTTCCCCCCCTCCCCAATAAAAGTTGCCTAATGTCTGTGACTCTGAATTTATTTTAATAAGCAGTGCCAGGATTCTGCGTTCAGGGTGTGCCTCCCCCTTTCTTATTTTAGGCTTTGCCCCCTCCACACCCGCCCACTACCTATAATGCCATAATGACTCACTGGAGAAGAGCCTAATGATGGGAAAGATTGAGGGCAGAAGAAGAAGGGGACAACAATAGTAGCAATAGTTAGACTTATATACCACTTCATAGGGCTTTCAGCCCTCTCTAAGCGGTTTACAGAGTCAGCATATTGCCCCCAACAACAATCCGGGTCCTCATTTTACCCACCTCGGAAGGATGGAAGGCTGAGTCAACCTTGAGCCTGGTGGGATTTGAACAGCCGAACTGCTGAACTGCAGTCAGCTAAAGTAGCCTGCAATGCTGCATTTTACCACTGCGCCACCTTGGCTCAGAGAAGGAAGTGGCTGGATGGTGTCACTGAAGCAGTAGGCATGTGCTTAAATGGACTCCAGAGGATGGTAGAGGACAGGAAGGCCTGGAGGAACGTTGTCCATGGGGGTCACAATGGGTTGGATACGTGTTTTCTGGACGCAACAGTTGCAGAAAGGAGAAAAGCAGTATGATTCTAAGCTGGAAGGGCGGTGGGAAGGTCTTTTGGGGGTCTTGTGCCTCCTCTGTTCCTGAATAACTTCTGTAAGTGAATACATGGTGCTCAGTTTCCTACCTGTAGATCCACCTTGGTTTAACTCTTTCCCACCTGTAGATCCACCTTGAATGCTCATCTTTGATTTTTCAGGTACCTCTGGGAAGTTAACAAAGCCGCTGCATGGCAATGTTTCATGGATTTGGGAAGTGGGCAGTGAGAAAGATCTAGGGAGCAGAAAATGCATGGTCTTAATTACATTGCTAGAACCATCATCACATGAAATTGGAAGTGCCACGCTGTACATTTGTGCAGGTTTTTCTGATGACCCAATCAGAAATCTGTCTGAAATCATACTGTTTTGGTATTTTAGTGGTGTTCTGGGTAGGCATTGTAAAGGTCCTACATTCATACTGTGACTGTATATGAACCGTAATAATTCATTTAATGAACTCTTTTGGATTTGAGAAATCAGTGGTCATATAGGTTAGTTAAAAATAGTTCAACTAGTTAACTAGAATTATTTTTAAAAGCTAGTTAAATGGAGAAAAGGGCATCGGAAGATATGAAGTAAGAGTTAATCCAAGGGCACCACTGATGAAGATCATCACTTGCTAAGCATTCCTTCACTTGCTAAGGTTTTTGGCCTTCTGCTGATATTGGCAGCAACACCACTATTGTATATGATGCCAAAAATGTTGAAATTACAATGTATGGATGCAGGCTGTTGATCCATCTTCCTAGCACTTTGGACAGATAGACTCCTTCTCCAGCTAAAGATGTAAAAGACTGAACTGGAAACACACCCTCTTCCATGATGCTACACTTCTTACATTGTCAGAGCATTAAGCCATAGTCTGCTTGGTGTGATAAGCTTTATATAACAAACAAGAGCTATTTGGCTAAACTTTTCTGATTGTTTTTCCTGATGGCCATTAATGATGCCATTCTTTTGGCTAAGATACCCTTGAAATTTTGATAGGCTGGAGGTCTTTAAATATGCAGTATTGTCAATAAAAGCGAGTTTGAAAATAGTAATAGGACAAATGTCCATCTTCCTTTTTTATTGTTGCAGGATGTCTCACTGTCAAGCTGAAAATGTCATCAAGAACATCATCCGTGAAATAGGACAAGAATGTGCAATGAAAGGACAAAATGTAACAGAAACTCTGGTAGCATTCATGGTAAAAGCATAAATAATCAATCTTCTCTATTTAAATCAGTGTTTCTCAACCTTGGCAACTTGAAGATGTCCGGACTTCAACTCCCAGAATTCCCCAGCCAGCATTCGCTGGCTGGGGAATTCTGGGAGTTGAAGTCCGGACATCTTCAAGTTGCTAAGGTTGAGAAACACTGATTTAAATATTGGGTGCTTAGCTCTTTTTAACTGGAGGTGCCTACCTGGTTTTTGAGTGGTGTGTTGGGACTATATGAAAGACATTAAATCACAAAATGTTTAGATATATTGGTTTTAAAAAGTTAATATTATTAGCCTGAATTAGTTCACTACAGGACAAAGTCGTCTTCATTGAAGTTAATGGACCTTAATTTAATATTTGATCCAGTGGGAGTTGATAGATAGATATTTTTCAAGTTCCCATTTAGGGAAGAGAAAATAACTGGCCCAAAGTCATCCATATGGCTTTTGTGTCAATGAAAAGATTTTATGGTCTCCCAGCTTCAAAGCTGAATGTGGCTTTCAGTATGGAAGAAGTGAAAGCCATTTAAAGTTTTCATCATTGAATGAAGAATAAAACATGTCACTCAGCTCCTATCAACCAGTTACGTAATATAGTTTCATCTTTTTTCGGACGATTCTGTCTATCTAGTGATGAAATCGTCATTTATTAAACTTTAACCAGATTGCAGTTCAAACATAAAACTAATTCACTGGTGCTGAATCTTCTTAATTTAAAGATAAGATTTAAGTGTAAGATTTAAATTAGGAATTGCTAAGTACTCTTTAATCCTAAATAAGTGTAAAAGAAACAAATTAATCAGGAAACGTCTTTGTCATTTTTCAACAGGTGAAAGCTGTTGTACTGGATCCAAAAAATGAATTTAATGTGGATAAAACTCTAACAAAGGCTGATGTACAGAAACTTATTCAGGTAAATACCTGCTTTGCAACTTATGCAAAGGATTCTGTTCAATTTTATCTATATCCAATATATATATATATATTATTTTTGGGAGTAGTACTCCAGTATAAAATTATTCTTAAAAAATTAAAAATCCTGGGACCTTGAATTTAAGCAAGTTTGGATGTGAGATTATAGACCTTATCATCATCCTATGATTGCTCACTTCTCTTCACAAGTCCTTTATTCCATAGAGATTACTGTCTTCCTGCTTGCAAGAGTAGCATCAGCTGTGAATGCCTGTAGTGAGAAGCTTCAGAGAAAAGGGGGCAGTCCCATCCAGAAGTAGTCATTGTAGTGGTGAGCTGTGAGTGGTCTGCAGGCAGCACTAAGAATCCTTGAAGATTGTGCAAGAGTTGCACAGAAGATGAAGCCAAATATTTGCAGACAGCTTCTATGAAAGAAAGAAAGGAGGAAGTGCACCGTTGCAGTATTATTTAAACATCTTCTTAAACTAATTTGATATGAATCCATTATTAGATTATTTTCTAACTATACGTTGGAACTATCCCCACTATTCCTCAAGACCAGGTCTGTGTGTAAAAATATAATGAAAATGTGATTAACATGTTACATTCAATGTTTTCCGCCACAGTGCTTTGAATTTAAAAATCATTCTTATGCAAATTGATTTCTAAAAATAACTACACAAATCCAACTTGGGCCTTTCTGAAGTGTGTGGGACATCCAAAGAACAAAGGCATACATTTCCAAATGAAACAGAATGTTTTAGAGCAGATGCTAGATTTTTGAGTGTGTTGAAGGAAGTTACATGAGATTTCCCTTATAATTCTAGTCTGCTTTAGTAAAAAGAAGAGGCTGGTACTTAACAGTAACAGTACTACTATTAAAATACAATAATACAGTTTTCATTGTGTTGATTTTAAAAGATTGTCAGAGATGTCCTATACTGTTATACTCATGAACTAGGTTTCTTCTTTACCAGAACATTACATGAGCAGCTTGCAGATATATATGAGATTTGCCTTATATTTCCATTGGTGTGATAGTGTTTGATTCCAGTATATAAATTTTGAGCCAAGAGATTAATAATGATGGCTGTATCCAGAAAAATACTGTTTTCATCCTTTGCAAGGTAGCTTGAAATAACTTATTTCAACAGTGTCTCTTTTCAGCTTTGTGTTGAAAGACTTCTTGATGTTAAAAATCCATCCTTGAACACAATTAAGATGCAAGTTTATTTTGATATGAACTATACAAATCGAGGTAAGCACTTTGTGGTAAAGCTATATATTGTGAATATATTACTCTGGTAATGTATTCTCAGTCATGCTTACATTAGGTTAAAATTTAGATTTTAATGAGGCTTTTTGCCTAGTAAAACATCAATTTTTGTTTATCAAAATATTTGTAATATTAATATCGAGAGTAAAAGTAAGTAAAGTATTAAACAATCACACACACAAATGAAAACAAGGAAGTTATAAATGAAGTGTCTTCAAATATCACCAACCTGTATTTTGCCTAGCATTAATAATCTTTAATTTAATAGTCTTGAAATCCTGAAAACATTATAAAGGTAAGGGTATCCTTGCTGGTTTTATTCCACTAGTCATAGTCAATTTTATGGGCCAGTGCTCATCTCCGTTTTCTTAAGCCAGTGAGCCAGCGCTGTCTGAAGATGTTTGTGACCAGCATGGCATCATGCTGCAACGCAAAGCATTTGGCAAAACATGGAACACTAATATCTTCCCAAAGAAGTGGTACCTATTTATCTATTTGCATTTACACGCTTTCAAACTGCTAGATTGGTAGGAGCTTAGGCAAGTGAAGGAAGCTTACTCTGTTACGTAGTAAGATTTGAATCCCCAGGACCTTCCCCGATCATTTTAAGCCACTGAGCCACCATGCCTGAAAACATTATAAATTGATAAAACAGGTACATTTTATTCTAATGATCCAATATGTTGTGTAATTACCAATTGTAAAATATTATTCAACCTGTTTTAACTCAGTGAGGAACCCTACCCTACTGTGCGATTAGGATAACTTGGTAGGATTATTATAGTAGTACTGTAGCAAAATGAATGTGTGGGAAGAGTTGAGTATGTTAAGATGTGGTACCTTTACGTAGCTATACTGTACTCTAAAGTCTTTTTTTATGTCTCTGTTATAGCCCTTTGCTTTCCCTGTGATTTGAATAGAAATTGTAACTGCAGAATGCTAAGACCAGTGAGAGAAAGTCTCTCTTAAAATATATTGTGATATGTTGACTTACAGCTTAATAGTAGAGATTGGAATAGCCTTCATGCATTGGTTTTGTGCTTTCTCTTAGTTGAGTTAATTAGGGAACAGCATCGTGTTCTAGACTCCAGGCTTGCTCCAGTATCTAGAGAAATTACCGATAATCGAGCTCGTACCAGAGAAGAATTAGAAAGTGTTTATCGAAAGATTGTCAGCTATGTGCTGCTACGGTCTGGCCTTGGATCTCCTACAGACATCAAAGTCATTAGAGAGGCAACTGGTTAGTAAAATGTCCAAATATAACATACAGCTTTTTAGTAATATTGCATATAGTGATTTTACTACAGTGGTTACTCAAGGAGATATTAGGAAAAAAATAAATATCACTTTCAATGCTGTCCTTCAGCTTTAGCTGGAATATTAAAATATTCTCTGTCTCTGCCTCTTCCTCGTCTCTATCTAGCCACACATTTACAAATGTCTACATGTAAGCAATATAGGACTTTAGACTTATATACCGCTTCATAGTGCTTTACCACCTCTCTAAGCAGTTTATTTATAGAGTCAGCAGATTGCCTCCAACAATGCGTCCCCTTGCATTGCAACAGCCACAAAGAAACTATTCTCATCTTTCCTAGTTGCTTTCTGAAAACTAAAAATTGTTTCATGGGAACATAAATATTGCAATGGTGCAGAGCACTACGTTCTAGGGTGGTATAGGTGTCGTGTTTTAACATCCAGCTTCCAACAAGCAAAGTCAAGGGAGAAGCAGGAAGAAGCAAATGGAGATTATGTGAGCATGGGGTGCATAAGTTAGCATGATCATATGCTGTTGTGACTTATGACCACATCTCTTAGTGATGGAATTCCTGGTCCCAATTACAGTCAGTGAGGATTCCCTTTAGTAGCCTGCTGTCTCATCACCACTGATTCAATTACTAGCAAACTGATGATACTGCACCCCAAACTATTATGTGGCATCTTCTGGTAGTTTCATACAGATGTTAAAGAGCAGAGGAGGGATGACTAACCTCTGTAGCATCTTGCAAATCACAATCCATCAGGTTAACCTCTTGATTCCCATTACCCCAGACTGAAACCACCTACCGTATTTCCCTGAAAATAAGACAGGGTCTTATTTTCTTTTTACCCACAAAATATGGCTTGGGCCTTATTATGAGAGGAGGGTTCATTGTTTTGGGGTTGCCGGGCGACTGCTCTCTTGCGAGCGGGCTCTCAAAGAGCCGGGCACAGCCTCATGGGCGAATGGCTGTGTTGCACTGTCGCAGCAGCGCAACACAGCAGCCATGAAGCGACCATGCTCACGAGCAGCCACCCGGCAAACTCCCTTTCCAGCCGGGCACAGCACCATTCACTGACCTAGGGGTATCGCCAAGTCGCGTGAGCGCCTGTTCGCCGTTGCCTGGCTCCTGCGGCTTGGCGCCTTCAAAATGCCTGTGAATGGCGCTCTGCGCTGCATAGAATTGCCTGCTACACAGCTGAGAATTCTCATGGGGCTTTCTGGAAACTTTGGATTTTTTAGGCATGTGGGACTGATCACTCAAATACTGGTAGGTTCTCCTGTTCCGTGGAGATCCTGAGTGGCTAACAATCAGCATGTGATATGGTCATGACAAAACTCCTCCACGGATCATGTAACCTCCATTCTGAAACAAACATTACATGCATGATCATATATGTGTTGAACCTATGACTATTTTAAAGAAGTCTATGGTTGCCATAGAGCACATACATTCCTGGGCATTGTTGGAACTGGCCTTCAGGTCAAGGCGATTAAAATCGCCCAGCACTTAAAGGCAGAAGTTGTCCACCACTAAGCCAGAACCCATTTTCAGGAGCTCCAGAAAGGATTTTTCTGGACTGTAGGACAATTGATATACCAACAAGTCTCCAAGCTTGTCTTTACATTTGCTCAATGAAATAATGGCTACTTAACTGATTTTTTTCTGAAGCTCCACATGTTAAACATTAACAATGTTAAAATCAAAACAAAAAATTGCGGTATTTCAATAGCAGAATTAAAAAATGAGCAAGAATTATATTGTGCTAGGCGTAGGGTAGAGTTTAGAGATGGTCTGTTTTCAAACAGGCATTACCGTCCGTTTTCCCTTGGAAGTCAGTGTTTTTCGTGATCTGACTCTGCATATTTAATATTTCACCAGCTGCCCTGCAGAGTGTATTTCCTCAAACAGAGCTTGCAGCTTTCCTCTCTCTAAGTAAAAAAGAGAAAGAACAGCAATTGAAAGAACTCACCATGATTGTCACAGGAATTCGATTGTTCAACAAGGACAATGGGAAAGGCGGCGAAGGCATTGATGACTGTAAGTGAATACCTATTTACTAATGTAAGTGCAGAAAATACATACTTAACCTACTTTTGAACATATCAGAAATGTTCAGGGCTGCTCGGAATTGTTTAAGAGCTTCAGGAGAGCTGCTTAAGATGACAATTACCTTTCATTTCCCCCCCCTCCCAACCAATGTTAAGTTATTTTTCTCTGATTATCCTCCAGAACAATCTGATCATAGGTTTTTTCCCCAAAGACAGAAAATTTGGTAGAATATTTCTTATCTATGTCTAATTGATTTAAAGCACAATCCAAGGAGGTCTGTGGATGTACCTGAAGTCCTTCTGCACATTCACCAATGTGTGACTTTCCCTTTCACATTTAACCTTTTGTGTTTGTTGTAGACATTATGGGAGAATCTCCTCAGCTTCTGGGGACACTTTCTGAAGCATGTAGGAGGCTATAGGGGAAAGGACTTCTCAAAAGCTCAAGTGTACACCTAAGGGATGGACAGTGCTCTTTGAATAATACTTTAGATCTGGGCATGTGAGGAAAATGTATTTCTAATTAAAGAAATAGAACTTTGAGATAAACTGTGTGTCAACAGTGCCAATGATTCTGAATGAAGCTATCCCAGCAGCTAGCCATCATATAGACGTTGAACTGCACGCTTCCCAACACCTGGCTTACCGATACACAGCCTTGATTGAAATGATGCACCAGAGTCGAAATGGTGACGTGGAGCTTGGGCAGACAATGTTGAAAGAAGCCCTCTACAATGTCAGACAACATGAAGCTTTCCTCTGCATTATTCTGGTAAGATTCCATTACACGTTGCAAACATTCAATGTAGCTAAAACTGTCTTAATGAAAGATGGGCAAAATTTGAGTGATGCCAAATCATTTTTAGCTGAAATAAGAAGGTACGGCATTCTCGTGTTCTCATTTTAAAAAAAATATGAAATGGTCCAATCTACAAAGTATGTTTTTGTTTATTAAGCAACCCGATATGACTTTTATGATTTCCTACAAACGGT
This sequence comes from Thamnophis sirtalis, assembly GCF_051295495.1. Lineage (NCBI taxonomy): Eukaryota > Metazoa > Chordata > Lepidosauria > Squamata > Natricidae > Thamnophis > Thamnophis sirtalis. The sequence goes on along the minus strand of NW_028261386.1, from coordinate 116,880,256 downwards.
ATATCTGCCACCTCTAACATATATTTTCAGTCCGATGTGATCACATGTGCACAAGAAGTTGAACTGATGCAAAAGGAATTTGCAGCTGAGATGGAACAGATCAACAACATTGTTAAGTCAAAAACAGCAGTGCCCACGTCTCTTGTTTACGTGAGTTTCTGAATTTCAAGAATTTTCTGAAATTATAAACTTTTACTTACCAGTTGATAGATTCACCCAATCTGTGCAGCAGGGTTTTTGAATGACACACAACTTTACTTTGATAATAGCCTATATTTAAAAGTTTATTAAAATAAGAATACTGATATCTAAAAGAAGCAACATTTGATTTGCTGCTGAATTTGACTTTAGGAATATCTCTCCCAAAGATCTAGCAGTAGTCAGCCAGCATATCAAGTCTCCGCTTGCCTTTGGGATGCTTTGCCATCTTTGAAAAGGCCTGATAAAATCATTGACTGTGCTTGTGAGAGTCTGAGAAATGAACTTTCAATGATATGTTATATTGCATAACTTGGTACGACATCAATAATAGCAATAGCACTATTACGCAATAGCTTTCTGCTTTATAATTTCCCTAAAGATTTTTGCAATTGCTTTTGAATAATTGCCATGAAGCATTTCCAATCTCACTTAGTACTTCATCAAGGGCGTCCAATTTGTCATGTTTTATTATTATTTTTTAATCCGGGGAGCTACAAAGATATCTTCCTTAAATTTAACATCACTAACCCTGGGAAATGTATTCCTCCAGTAACTGAATCCAATTGCAATTTTATTCATTGCTTTTACTGAGTTTTCATAAGCCCAAGTTTGATGTGGAAAAGAGACTTTTATTTTATTTTATTTATTTTATTTATTTTATTTATTTTATTTATTTTATTTATTTTATTTATTTTATTTATTTTATTTATTTTATTTATTTTATTTATTTTATTTATTTTATTTATTTTATTTATTTTATTTATTTTATTTATTTTATTTATTTTATTTATTTTATTTATTTTATTTATTTTATTTATTTTATTTATTTTATTTATTTTATTTATTTTATTTATTTTATTTATTTTATTTTATTATTTATTTATTTTATTTTATTTTATTTTATTTTATGGAGACTTTGGTATAGACAACTTCTCATTGCTATGTATTGAATGTGTATAGTTGTGTTAACTGTGCTAAAATGAAACTAACCTTTAGATGATCCTAACTGTTAACTGTGCTAAAGTGAAACTAACCTTTAGATGACCCCAACTGTTTTGGAGAGAAAATGAGAACATTTATATTTGGGCTGGCTTTTTCTAGTTCTATGATTGGTTCAGGACTTGTGGGCTTAGAGTATAAATCATAGACATTTGCCTGCAATTCCTCAGTTCCATTTTTGAGTCAATAAATACTGTTGCAGCTATGCTGGTCTGGTTCTTGCCTATGAAAGTCCACTACACAACACTCATTATGTGGGACAGGCCCTCATTCCAGATGGTAAACTGATATTTCATAGCATTCTTTCTGTTACAAGTGATTCCTATTGTGCTTTTTAGGCAAAAAATATAATTTTTGGGTCTTCCTCCAATCATGGAAACAGAGAACGGCATATGGTGTGAATGTTCTAACTGTCATGTTAAAAGTCTAGTACATATTATACAACAAATGTGAAGGGCCCAGTTCCCCAGTTCTTATGTTGGTCATTCACTTTACACCCAAAATAATGTTTATTGCATTTTTTGACAAGCTTTGTTTTGGAAATTTAAATGTTAATTCATCACACATATAACAGGATGAATTACACTGTTTTGTGGCATTGTAAATAAGAACAATACTATTGGAAATCAAATACTTAACTTGAATACAGAGAATGTACACTTAAAATGCGGATCTAAAATGCTGATCTAAAATTGTGAGTTCTGCATCAGACTGATAAGGAATTGTTTTGCAGGCATAGACTGGATTCATATTTATGTCTAAAACATAACTCAACCTCCACAGTGATATTACAAATTGTTACAAATATGCCAACATAGCTAAGATATAATACTATAATATTACTAACTAAACTTACTGACCTGTATCTCTGTTTCTCTTTTTATTCGAGTTTTTGAGTCAATTGTCTTCTCGCAATTGTTCCTTTGTCTTACAGTGGCCTTGTTTTTCCAATTAATCCAAGATTTGGGGCAGGTCATTCAACTCAGTGCTGTCCAGAGTACTAAATGATACTCTTTGGGTGAAGTCCCAACATTTTACATTGATGTTGGTCTTTTTTGGACCTAATGGCAATGTTTAATACTTTTGATTAACAGATATTGGCGTCTACGTTATACGCCCTGAACATCATTGGCTAAGCATTGCATTAGTTCAAGTCTTCTTTGTCTTCCAGTTCTTTTGCAATGGAGATATCCATTGGGGATTAGTTCCAGCTCCTATTCTGTCATCCATTATGCTCTTATTTATTTAATCTCAGTTTCTATAATTATCAACTCCTGCATAACTGGTTGGATAACTGAAGTTTAAAACAATACAAGTAGTCCTTGATTTATGATGGCAATTGGAGCTGAATCTCATAGTTATGAGGCAAGGCCACCATCAGACCCAAAGACAACACAGAGAAATCCAGCCAAGCCCTTTCCTTTATTTGCTTGCATCTAATAGACTGTATCTTGCCAGACTAAAGCTTTAACATTCTAACATACTAGATATATCTTTTCTGCAGTTTCAATATCTTGCCTTGTGATAAGCTCACTCTGAACCCTTTTAAGGTTTATAGCAAGGGCACAGATATTCACTTGATGAGTATTGAATCCAATGAACTTGATAGAGAAGTTGTAGCTTTATTGATGCAGGCTCTGGTTGTTTCTCAATTAGATTATTGCAATTGTCTCCTGGCAAATCTTCTGTTTTCTAATCCTAATCCAGAACTGAGTCATATGGCCTGTTTTGCACCTTCCACCTTCAGCTTATATTTTGTTACCCTGTAGGGTTCTTCACCAGCATCCTGTTCAAACCAGTTGAAATGTATTTAGAGCCCACAGGCACAAACTCCAAGTATCTCTCCATTCTGAATTCTGATCATATATTACGCCCCCTGGCCAGAGTCGTCTTATTGTTCCTCATTCCAGGAACATGATGTCGAAGCTTTCAAGGTCTTTATCTTGTTTTCTCGAATTGAATTTCCCCCAGAACATTTTCTGCCTACCTGCCCTATGTGTAATTTGCCAACCAAAGAATAATTGCTCAACTATTTCTATTCTATTTTCTATTTATTAAATTTGTAGGCCGCCCAATCCCGAAGGACTCCGGGCGGCTTACAGAAATAAAATTTTAGGAAAAAGGTTAAAAAAGACAAACAGAAAAGAACAGATTAAAAGAAACACATCATGCACCCAGTCTAAGTGGGGCTGGACCTCGGTCAAGAGGTCAACAGCCCCAGGCCTGTCGGAATAGCCAGGTTTTAATAGCTTTTCGGAAGGCCATGAGAGTGGGTAGGGTCCGGATCTCTGGGGGTAGTTCATTCCATAGGGCCAGAGCAGCAAAAGAGAAGGCCCTCCTCCGAGGAGCCGCCAGCCGATGGTCTTAGGGAGGTGTGCGGCAGAAGACGGTCTCGTAGATATCTGGGTCCTGAGCCATGTAGGGCTTTAAAGTTAACTATATATGCCCCCCACAAATGCATCAATCGCTTTGTTTAACTTTTAAAGCACCTGCAGGAGATCTGAACACAGCACTTCTGACAGTATGTCTGGATTATCCTTAAAGGTACCTCCCCAATCCATTCACAGGTAGCCCTTGACTTACAACCATTCACTTAGTGACCACTCGAAGTTACAGCAGCACTGTAAAAGGTTATTTATGACCATTTTTCACACTTACAACTATTGAAGCAAAGCTGTGGTCACATCAAAATTCAGACGCTTGGCACCTGGCATATATTTGTGACAGTGGCAGTGTCCCAGGGTCATTTTTTGTGACTTTCTGACAAGCAAAGTCAATGGGGAAGCCAGATTCACTTAACAACTGAGCTACTGACTTAACAACCCTGGCAAAAAAAATCATAAAATGGGTCAGAAATCACTTAATAACTGTCTTGCTTAGCAATAAAAAATTTGGGTTCAATCACAGTCGTAAGACGAAAACTACCTATATACATTCACAAACGCACCACTTACATACATTTTTGCTGGACATACCTTATATACAATGTGTGTACAAAATAGGTTCTGCATACTTTTGACAAATGGACAATATAGTTTTGCAGCCATAATAGAAACTATTTTTATATGTATCTTTTTCCTTCTAGCCTGCATTTATTGGACTTTCTAACCTTTGGACCAGTTTTCAAGATGAAATATTGGTGCTCAGTTTCCTCAATAATTTGACCGTCAGTCTCCAGCAGTTCTTAGAAACCCACACATTAATCTTTCCTGAAGAGTTAATAGTGCCTCTTCTTGAAGGCCTTGTTATCAAAACTGATGAAGAAAGGTTACTAAAGCATGCAGGTAAGTAGAAGGAGTAAATAAAAACTTAAGCTGTTACATATTATTTGAATTTGGGAAGGACGCAGTGGCTCAGTGGCTAAAACGTTGAGCTTGTCGATCAGAAAAGTCGGCAGTTCAGCGGTTCAAATCCCTAGTGCCATGTAACGGAGTGAGCTCCCGTTACTTGTCCCAGCTTCTGCCAAGCTAGCAGTTCGAAAGCATGAAAAAATGCATGTGGAAAAATAGGGATCACTTTGGTGGGAAGGTAACAGCGTTCCGTGAGCCTTTGTCATTTAGTCATGCTGGCCACATGACCACGGAGATGTCTTTGGACAGTGCTGGCTCTTTGGCTTTGAAATGGAGATGAGCACCGCTCCCTAGAGTCGAGAAGCACTAGCACATATGCGTGAGGAGAACCTTTAGCTTTACCTTTATTCTTTGAATTGTGAAGTCTGGGGAAAAAAATAAAAGTAGCAGGCCTCATGTCCTTAGCCATATAATATCAAGAATCTCTCGTTGTATCCTTAAATTTTATAGATTTGTTTTTGCAGTCATATTTTTCTTAACTACATTGATATTTTAAAGAAATGTTGACAACCTAGCTCTGTGGCTTAAATTGGAATTGGTTCAGGATAGAAAAAAAATGATTGTGAACTTTTTGTCCCTCAGGAGAAGGCATCGCAATGTTAAATATGAAAAATGAGCGCAAAATAGAAAAAAAATGTATTTAGCTTCCCACCTGAAACAAACGCTGTGCTCTGAAGCTTCTGGAACAAACCCAGACTGTTCTAGATGATGCAGGATCATCATTATCTGCCACATTATCCTGGGACACGTATATTTGCCTTCATTCGTGTTCTAGATGAGTCATGGTTCAGCAAAAACAAAACCCTGAAGGTTTTAATCCTCTTGAGTTTGTGCCAAAAATAAACCTGTAGGGATTCCATAGTGATTTTACATGTTGCTTCATCATTCCTTTACTCAGCAACTCTTTTTACACTATAATATATACCAGATTTCATCTTATTGGCACCTCTCTTTTCTACCTCCATTGAGTCTCTGCTGCCAGCAGCTCTACCTAATTTTTTCTCTACTTCCCTCAATTTCTATTGCTGCAGCTGCCTGTTTCTCAGCTCAGTATATCCACTACTTGATTTTCCCAATGCCTTTTCTTCCCTTTCTCCATCCCCTTAATTGCCACTGCTGTCAGATCCCAAAATTCTGTCCACCTCTATATTCTTATGCATCCTTTCAGCTGCCCTGACCCACATTTATAAAAGAGCCACCTTCTTTCTTTCTGTATCCAGACATTTTAAGCTAGCTGTTCTGCGCATGGAATCATTAATGTATGATCTATTCAGGGGTGGGTTTCTCGCCCCGTTCCAACCGGTTCGGCGGCGTCCTCGTGTACGCGCGCAGCGCATGCATGCGTACTAGCATCTGTGCGATGCTCCAGCTGCTCCTGGAGGATCGCGCAGGTGCTGTATGCGTCCTGCGCATGCGTGGAAGCGCAGAACTCGTCAAAACCGGGTAAGGAACGCGGGCGGGCGGGTTGGCCCTTTGCCGTTCCCGGAAGTTACTTACTTCCGGGTTCGCCGATCAACCGGTTCGCGGGGACTGCCGCGAACCGGTTGAAACCCACCCCTGGATCTATTATACATATCTCTTTTGAAGACATTGATGAGAATATCCCAGGGAATACTACAGGCCCTTAGGTACCCTATACTGGCCAAGACTTTAATTTATATTCTTCTCAATTTATTCTTTTTAGATGAGAAAGTAAATCCTGCTGATTTTGGCAGAGAAGAATGGTTCTTTCCAGAAAGTACAATTAATTTTAGCCAACTGCTGTTCCAGTATCACGGGTTTTGTGCATACACTTTTGCTGTTTATGATGGCCTTCTCATCCCAGGTAATCATAGATAATTCTTGCTTTAAATGTAATATATTTAAATATAATAAAAATATAATATATTTAAAGATCAGTTATATATTTAAATAAAATATATTTAAAGATCAGATCGTATGATATGGTTATAAATGGAAGACAATGATATCTTAGGACAGGGGTCTCCAACCTTGGCAACTTTAAGCCTGGAGGACTTCAACTCCCAGAATTCTGGGAGTTGAAGCCGCCAGGTTTAAATTGCCAAGATTGGATTCCCCTAATCTAGGACACTTCTCAGTTTCATGAGCGTGATATGAATGAAGCATAATAATTGCTATTTGAGATGCTATTTGCTGTGCAGCCACATCATATTAGGTGTCTTTCTGTCTCCCTCTTTTTTCCTCTTCTCACCCCCTCTTATTTTAAGAACACAGCTGAAAAACAAGAAGCAGGGGGGAACTGTGTAAAATTTGGACTTTTTAAAAAAAAGATCAGTATATTGCATGCTTTCTTCATTCAAAAATTAAGAAAATTATGTGTAGAGATACATATAGTGAATGTTTTGTGCTTTTCATTTTTTTTTAGGAAATCCTTCCATTGGAGTCTTGAAACATAAGGAGAGATATTATTCTTTTAATTCTAAGGAAGCTGCATATATGTTTGCCAAGAGACCAGATAAATATATTAAGATGATAGCAGAAAAAGCAAAGGAATGTGCAGAGCTTATTCAGCTGCTTGAGCTTCACCATCAGTTTGAATACCTGGCTCCTTATTCTCAGGTATATTCTCCATTATATTCTTCAATGATTGATTTAAAGAGGCCCTGCTGGAAAATACCTGTTCTAGGAAGCAGGCTAGAATATCTCTCAAAGCAAAGGTGGAACTTAGTGGAGTGGTGATGTCTGCACTATTGGCAGTGAGTTTAGCTCTGCAGACTTTCCAATTTGAAATATGCTAAGCAATCGATTACTGATATTCTTCTCAAGCATGCTTAATGAGAAGAAATCAGAGTCAGCTATATCACCAAAAACATTTTCTTTAAAAAAATCAGACTGAGTTTCTGTGACATTGGTCCCAAAATCATGGAAAGGGGATGAGAATAACATTAAGTTTGTTTTTATTCTTGCTATTGTTCCAGTTTAGAATGAAAGAGAAGCATTTACTTCAGCCAATCTCAAAAAGTGACTGCAGTACTCAGACTGATACCCACATTTTGCCACCAACAATTGTGAAGAATTATGAGTGGAATGAATGGGAGTTGAGGAGAAAAGCCATCAAACTGGTCTGTATCCTAGCCTGATAATTGAACTAAAAGGGCTGGAATTTTTGTTCCACAATCTCAGGTGGCCCATTAATTAATGGAATTCTCGATTTTCCAGTTGAACAAAATGTCTAGTCCTGAGATTATGAGACAAAATATTCAGATTATTTTGTCTAGTTTGTCTTTAAAAAAACCCTATTATAACCAATGAAGCTGGAGCCTTGACTGATTATTTGCAAGAAATGTGAACCACAAAGATTGAGAATAATCATTTATACAATATGCAGAACAAACTTTTTATTTATTTATACTCCATGTTTGAAATATTCTCTGCAGCTATGTGAAGTATTTAAGTTTGACATGTTAATTAATTTTAAGAGTTTGAGCTCCAGTTTAAAACAATTTTCTACAAGTTTTCCATAAGATCTGATCTTGCTTGCTCTTGCACTACTTTAATTTTTAAGTGTTTTTAAAAAGTAAACGTACTTTTGAATCTTTGTAATGGAAAGGCAGGATATTCATTTAATAAATTAACATGGCATAAATTGCCCTTGTTCTTTTTAACATGTAAGAAGAAAGCTATGCTACTTCAAAACGGTACAGTGTGTTTATAAGCCAATGGATTCTCAAGAATGAAGTCAATCTTTATTTTTAAATAGGAAACTAGAGAGGATTGAGTGAGGTTCTTGAATCTATATTTCCCAGTAGATCAACTGGAAATTTAATTCATACAAATTTGACTGAGTTAAACAGATGCCCGTTCTGCCTTTGCCCTATTACAAGAGAAAAGTCTAGACTGTCCCAATTTTAAAACAGATAGAAAACGTCTCAAAATGGTTATTTCCTATTAACAAGCTAGTTGACGTCAATTTATAGCTAGAGCAGTGTTTCTCAACCTTGGCGACTTTAAATCCTGTAGACTTCAACTCCCAGAATTCCGTGCTGATGCCTGTGAGCACTTGAGTGCCAATCCCGGGTGCCAGCCCAGCCATGACTCCTCCTGCTTTCTTGCTTCTCTTCTAAAACACTGTTTCTCAACCTTGGCGACTTTAAGTCCTGTGGACTTCAACTCCCAGAATCCCCCAGCCAGCACAGCTGGCTGGGGGATTCTGGGAGTTGAAGTCCACAGGACTTAAAGTCCCAAGGTTGAGAAACAGTGAGCTAGAGCAGTGTTTCTCAACCTTGGCAACTTGAAGATGTCCGGACTTCAACTCCCAGAATTCCCCAGCCAGCATTCGCTGGCTGGGGAATTCTGGGAGTTGAAGTCCGGACATCTTCAAGTTACCAAGGTTGAGAAACACTGAGCTAGAGTGTGTGTGTGTGTATGTATATGCTTTCAATTACTGCCATTTTAGCATTTGCTTAGTTGCATCTCTTTTTCTGTATTCAGGCTAACTTGCGCCAAAAGCTAACTCACTCAATGCAAACTAACCTCAGTCATATGAGACGGGACAACTGCAGCCAAGTATACTTGTTGAAGGATTCTGGCGCACAAACTAAGCGAGAGAACAGTAGCAACGTACCAAAGCCCCAGATTTTCCTAGCTGGTCTTCGTGGAGGAACACCTCCAATTACTCGTATGACCAAAGTGAATTTAACTAGAGCAGTTGATGAAACATAATTCTGTTGTTTAAGTAAAAAAAAACATTTCAATAAATTAAAATGTTTAAAAATATAAATGAGTCTCTCATTTTTTTTGTTGTTGGACGGTTGGACATACGTTTAATGAATAGGAACGGAGGGGTGTGTGTGTGCTCCAAATATCAATAATAAGATGCAGTATAAATTATTCAAGGCCGGACCTGTCCCTCTACTATGATATCCAGTATTAAATGATAATTGAATTTTATCAAATATAAATTAAGATACGCTGCATCTTAATGCTTATTCTTTTAACTTATTTTCCTTTTCTTCACATTTCTTGTAGGAGATTGATTAGTCTAATTTTTTTAATCGTTCATTTTGTACACACTTTTTAAATTTTCTCAGCAGCCCTCTTTCCGAGTTCAAAAGTTTTATTTCTTTTAAGACAAACATTTCATCATTCCTCAATCAGTAAGACATCGAAGTACAATTTTCTGTATGTCAAAATAATTCTAGTTTACCACCAAATTCTTGTCTAGCCTAATGCATACCCCTTCCTCCCTCCACCCTCCCCCCCAACCCCCCCTCCTCCCCCCCCGACTTCCCAGAACCCGTACACGGTATGGATTTCTAACAAGCACAGTCTAAAATCTATTGAGAAAAAAAGAAATAAAGAAATTAATAACATTCTACATTGACCTTAGCTTCTTCTTGCTGAACTAACTTTAAACAATTTAAATCATTTCTGATCTTAAGCATAGGCTAACTGGAATTTCTTGGTCCCGTATTTATTTTGTATATAGTCAATCCATTTTTTCCAGTCTCGTTTATATCTCTCATTTGAGTGACCTTTAAGATATGCCGATATTTTAGCCATCTCGGCTAAGTTTGTAACTTTCAATGTCCATTCTTGAGTTGTAGGCAAGTCTTCCTTCTTCCAGTATTGCGCCATCAGCCCTCTTCATAGCATTACATAGTGCTAATTATCGCCATGGAGATAGCTGGTTACACCGTTGGTCCTTAGAACAGGCCTGCACAAGGGGCGAAAGGAAAGGGCCACATTGATAAATGATCATAGGGCACAAAGGAATAATTGGCATATGGATTAGCGATTTGATGATTATCAGAGCAGCAGGGCTGGAGTTGGAGGCGTGTGGGGGAGGCCTGCGGGTGTTGGAGGTGCTTGGCAGTTTATCTTTTAGGGCATGATGGATCCTTTCTGATAGTGGTGGTGATATTTGTCAATAGCAAATTTAGAGTTTTAAAGAAAGCTGGTGGGCTGCATGTTGTGTAAGCCTGCCTTAGAGCCTTGAAATCCCGCAGTGACTTTATATGTGTATATATTTTAACATGACCAACCATGACCAACATACTTGAGACAGACAACATAGTTGGTCATGTTAAATCTCAACCTCAGCAACCAATAATCCTATACACAGACATTTTCTGTGCCGAGGTGGCGCAGTGGTGAAATGCAGCACTGCAGGCTACTTCAGCTGACTGCAGTTCTCCAGTTCGGCTGTTCAAATCTCACCGGCTCAGGGTTGACTCAGCCTTCCATCCTTCCAAGGTGGGTAAAATGAGGACCTGGATTGTTGTTGGGGGCAATATGCTGACTCTGTAAACCGCTTAGAGAGGGCTGAAAGCCCTATGAAGCGGTATATAAGTCTAACTGCTATTGCTATTGCTACATTGTGGGGCAGAAAAGGCACATTTATTAACATAACAGTAAATGGAAAAAAATGCTACCAGCACATGTGTTGCTTAGAACAGTGTTTTTCAACCACTGTGCCGCGGCACACTAGTGTGCCGTGACATAATGTAAGGTGTGCCGTGGGAAAATTACTTTATATATAGTCAATATAGGCACAGAGTTAAATTTTTTTAACATTTTCTAATGGTGATGTGCCTCGTGATTTTTTTCATGAAAAAAGTGTGCCTTTGCACCAAAAAGGTTGAAAAACACTGGCTTAGAAGACATCACTTTTATAAAGCAGACTGGGAAATAGAAACAAGAAAAATCCCAAAACAAGGCAGTGGCAAACTACTTACGCAATTGCCAAGAAAACTATGAGGACCTGAACTTCAAGGATTTTACCATTAGGATGCGGTACAGGTGTGACTGGAGTGGGCAGGCAAGAGTTAAAACCACAATAGTTTAACAAAAACCAATGCCTGAGGTGTAAACAATCCAAGATGAATGACTCACACTCCAGGAAAGCTTATGTCATCACAGTGTACTAAAGACAATATACATCTGCCTAAAAGTGCTCCAGATCAGTGTTTCTTACAACGTTTTGCTCTCAGGACCACCTCCCGCTTAAAAAAATTATGGAGGACACTAAAAGGGCTTTTGTTTATATGAATTAGATTTATTGGTATTTACCATATTAAAAATTAAAATTGATGCATTTGCAGAATTGTTTTTATTGAACCATGTAAAATTAACAGCAATAAGTGCATTAGATACTAATATATTTTTCATAAAAAAACCTTATAATTTTAACATACTAATGACGAGCTTTGCAAATATCCTCAATATTTGGCTAATAATTTTGGTTTAGCAGACCCTTGAGATTGTCTCCAGCAATCCCCAGGCTACATTTTACAGTACAGTACAGTAACAAACAGTATTTGTTACTGTTTAAACTTTAGAAGTTGCTCCTTTTCATTGGGAGAAATCTCGGCTGTAAAAGATGGCACTGGGCAAGTGATACGTCCATCCCAAAAGACACAAGAAGAGATCAGACTTTACGCTCGCTCTACTAACTCGGTGTTTCTCAAACTTGCCAACCTTAAGACATGGACCCAAAGATGCTCCCCTCTCCCCCCCAAAAAGATAACTGGACCTTATTGTTTTTTCCTTGAAGAAAAAGATCTCCACCATTCAGTCCGAACTGAAGAAGCTTCTTGGATGAGAATCAAAACGTCTTCAAAGAAAAACAAGAAAGTCCGGTTGCCTTTTGAAAAAAAGCACCTTGGGGACAACCATGATCTGGATGACTGAGAATCTCCATATAGAGCAGCGTTTCTCAACCTTGGCAACTTGAAGATGTCTGGACTTCAACTCCCAGAATTCCCCAGCCAGCATTCGCTGGCTGGGGAATTCTGGGAGTTGAAGTCCAGGCATCTTCAAGTTGCCAAGGTTGAGAAACACTGATATAGAGACTTAAGAGGAGGATGTCGACTCCCAGCATTCCCCAACCCGCCGGCATGATTTGAAGTCCACCCCATGTCTTAAAGTTGCTCAATTGGGCTAGCTGAAATCTGCCTTGAATATTAAAAATAAGATTTTCCGGGCGTCCTGTCCCTTTAAGGAACAGCTCTGCCAACACCAATACAAACCCACTTCCTGGAATAGGCGATGGACTCCCTTTGAGGAGCTCCACGGAAAGCTTCGCTCTATTTCTCTTTCCGGCGGCAGCCTCGAAGCGACGCGTACCGGAACGGACCCTCTAGTTGGCTTCTACAGCTCTCTATGGTAAATTGGACTGATCGGCTGGGGCGGGCTTATTCGCTCGCCAATTGATTCCTTCTCTTGGCTGCTATGGCGCCTCCGAAAGGTAAGCGAAGCGAGCCTCGGATCCTAACGCCCGATCCCGCTGGTGGCTCGGATCGCAAAACCAGGCTGCTCCGATCGACTCCGCTTTACCCCTTGTGCAGAAAGAGAGCGATCCGTTTCACTGGGGCTAATGGTTGGGCATCCCCACGTGCGGGTGGGAGATTCCATAAGGAAAAGGCGGAATTCTAAAGCCCCCCTCCCGGAATGGAACTCGGTCTGATTAGAAGAAGAAGGTGGCTAGTTTAAATAAGGCGCAAGCAGACATCTATTTGTTGCCACCGATTCTGCTGTCTGTGGAGAGCTGTTCCGCTGCACTATAACAGGTTTTTCCAACCAAAGCTTTTCAGATGTATTGGACTTTAAAAAAAAAAAAAAAATGCTGGCTGGGAATGATAGGTTTGGAAGTCCAACAGATGTGGTCCCATGTTGGGAAAATGGTCGGAGTGATTTTGGTTGGAGTATCTGGTACCTTAAGAGCCTTTAGGCACGGAAAAATGCATGCCTTCCCCTCTGTAAATTGCTAAAATAAGTCTTGAGAGCTGTTGAGAGGATAGTGGAAATAATGCTTAATTTGTGCAAGTGATGTCCAGATCTAATGATCTGGATCTAATGCTTCTCCCATTCTTGTTTTCAATCAATTGTCCTGTTGTCAAGTGTGTGACAAGTGATTTATTTTACATATGAATTGATCAGGCTGAAATAATAGAATAGCAAAGGAACATAGTTTGGAAGCATATGAGCTAACTATGGAATGAAATTATATTTTGCTTAGCAAATCGGATTTGATATTAGAAATTGTAGAAAATGAAGACAGTTTTCACAATGATCTGGACATGTGAAAAAAGTACACAAATTGTTCATTGAACTCAGTTCGTTTTGAGAGAACTACAGTATCTCTTGCTTTCAAAGATTTGTGCCATGAGGGTCCCTAATTTAAATGTAGCTGTTCTCTGTATTTCTAATAGTTCCTTGTGGAAGTGGTTCACGTTTTACAGATTCATCCAGTTTTTGGCATGTTCATATGTAGGCTTAATATATATACAGAAAAGTTTTAGTTCACTAGAAGGTTGTTAATAATATGGTCATTTAAAAAAAAACAATTGGCTTTATGAAGTATGCTATAAATATGCAATGCTATTTTGAAGTCAAAGCTAAATTATGATATGGTTACCATTGTCTCTCTGCAATTTTATTTAATCACCTTGCCACGTCACCATGTGTAACACTTTTGCATTCTGTCCTGGTAACAGAATAAACAACACCCTCCCCCTCCCATATTATGAAAAGTAAGTTTCCTTGTTACTACTCAAAGGAAGAAAAACGTTTAATAGTGCTGTTCATCACCTGGCTGCTGATACTTGCATCTGCTGCAGAACTTAGCCTCACGTGCCACATGTTGAGGCAAATGAGAACTTATCTTTAAAAGATTAGCATAAATTATATGATTACAAAGCGTAACCTGCAATACCTTGGGGAAATATTTACACAAGGTGGAACTCCCTTGAAAGAATAACTGTTTAAGTGACTGAATTTGGGAATACAACGCTGTATTAAAATAATGGTGTGTATGTATGTATGTGTGTGTGGTAATACAAAAAAAGAACGTAGTAAAGCAAAGTCTTCCTTGATAATTAGAGATGGTACCAATTCTAAATCATTACCTGGAACTGTCAGGATTTTTAATTATTGATTTCTTATATAATTATTGAAACAAAATCTGTAGAGAGAAATAAAATTCCAGATTATCCTATCTGAAAAATTGGGTAGAATTAGAGATATCTTCATGAGATGCTGTGCAGTGAATATCCTCATGTTAATTACTAGAGACATGAGGAGAGCCATTTGCACACTAGGTAGCTAGGTAACCTTGGACTAGTCACTCTTTCTCAACTTGGCCAGAGTCAACAATTACTTAAACTCACCCCCTCCCCAAAGACATGAAGATGTGAGGCTTTTTGCTCCAGGACAGCTCACTTTTACCCACCTTCTTGTTTTGGCATAGAAGTAATAGTGAAGCACAAAATTGCATCCCTCCCAAATAGGCTGTTTAGGTGGGGGATGCCTTGGTAATGATCATGAAAAAAATCGTGGTTGACATAGGGAAAAGTTGTTTCAGTGCACACTGGGAAACAGTCCTGACCAACCTGACCGATTGTTATACATGATGCCTGTGAAGATTTGTGTACCACTCTGTAATGCAGTGTTTCTGAATTCTGGCAGTGCCCAATTTCCAGAATTCCTCAGCCAACTGTGGAAATTTAAATTTGCACATCTTAAGATTGCCAAGTTTCAGAAACTCTGCTCTAATGGTTATCAGATATTCCTCTGATATTCCTCTGTAGATGACCAGCTGTCATTGTTGTTGGGGTACCTAGAATTAATTCATATTTACTCTCTGTCTCCCTCTCTCCTTCTCTGTATCTTTCTCTTTCTCTGTATCTCTATCTCTCTCTGTCTCATCAGGATGATTCATGTGAACTTATTTGTGACTGTTGAAGGTGGTGTTTTAATTCTTATATTTCAAAGAAGGATCCTTTTGCTTTTTCAGAAAATGTCAGCCTACTTTTTAAATTGTACTGCTTGACGGTGATGACCTTAGTGGCTGCAACGTATACAGTAGCATTGCGATACACAAGAACAACTGGAGCAGTACTGTACTTTTCTTCTACAGCCGTTTGCATTACAGAAGTTATAAAATTATTCCTAAGTTTGGGCATTTTAGCAAAGTAAGTATGAATACTGGTGAGGATAGTCAGATAATACATTTACTTGCTCTTTTCTGATTTCTTTCTTTTAAAAAAACCCTCCCATACTTCCTTGTTATGATTCATATGTACTATATTAGATTTGCTTCCTTAAACAGATTATTTTCCAAGCAAATAGAAACATTCCGGATTGAGTTTTTGTTCTAGATTTTTTTTTTCTCCCAGCAGCTTAATAAATAGGTGTCATCACTCAAATACCTGTTCATTGTTCTGGCTAAAGACCAGGATGTTAGTATGAATTGAATTCTGAAACATGGGAAGAAGTGATTTAGTGCAGGCATGATTTTTGGCACACATCCAAAAAGATCCTGTATTCTTACAAGAGGGCATTTAAAGATTGGCAGTTTATTCATGCTGTTTGTCCTCAATTATGACTTTCTTAGAGCTTTTGAACAAGGCAAACTTAGAGTTCATGTAACCAAAAGAACCTGAAAACAGTCTCAACAAATTTATAACTTTCTATTCTTATTTAGAGATATTTCAGGGCTGCTGCCTTGAATTTGCTGCATATTATAGCAATAGCAATAGCAGTTAGACTTATATACCGCTTCATTGGGCTTTCAGCCCTCTCTAAGTGGTTTACAGAGTCAGCATATCACCCCCACAGTCTGGGTCCTCATTTCACCCACCTCAGAAGGATGGAAGGCTGAGTCAACCTTGAGCCGGTGAGATTTGAACCGTCGAACTGCAGATAGCAGTCAGCTGAAGTGGCCTGCAGTACTGCACTCTAACCATTGCGCCACCTCGGCTCATATTGTACTATGCTGCCTTTGTGGCATACATAGACTGCTGGGCATGACAATATTTAGACAATAATTGTTCCCTTGCTTTGATATATTACCATCTGATGCTTAGATACATCGTACAAATAAACACTCCTGCTTTTTTTTTTCTGTGTGTGCTGAGTTTCTTGAGAAGCCATAATTGAGGAGTCAGTATTGTACTCTCTAGGGATATACATAGGTCAGCAACTTAAATTACCCTCCTTTTTGTCATGGCCATGATGGATGGAGATGATACAGTCTAAATGCATTTTGGAGGGCAATTAGTTGGAGAATGCTGGTGTAAAAGATTTATAATGAATTTTATTCATTCCTCAGTTTTATCAGCTATAAGAACATGCTTCCTTCTCCACAGTCTATTCCCTGAAATTACTTTTTTTCCAATTGACTTAGGCACTGAAAGGAATCCTGAGTGGGAAAGAAAAATAGCATCCAGATGGGGCTGGTGAAAGAATAGGTCCCACAACTGGCCATGTGTCCCTACTTCTCCTAAAATTGGGCATTTGGCATTGTTATCAAGAGAAAGATATTCTGACACCAAGTCTTAATTATCTCTGAAAAGTTTGAGTTATTCTGAAATCAGAGTTTCAATAAGTATAGTTTTCTAAATATCAAGACACCTTGCATGTTTGCCGCCTTAAGTTACTTATAAAATGAGCCGAGGTGGCGCAGTGGTTAGGGTGCAGTACTGCAGGCCACTTTAGCTGACTGTTATCTGCAGTTCAGCGGTTCTAATCTCACCGGCTCAAGGTTGACTCAGCCTTCCATCCTTCCGAGATGGGTAAAATGAGGACCCAGACTGTGGGGGCAATATGCTGACTCTGTAAACTGTTTAGAGAGGGCTGAAAGCCCTATGAAGCGGTATATAAGTCTAATTAAAAAAATATATAAGAAAAGCAGGATAAAAATCTAACAAATGAAATAAATAAATAAAAATAAAACCTTGCTTCTAGGGCATTATGTTTTTTCTTACGTGTGAAAAAGGGAGTAGGTGGTAGCTCTCCTGCTCTTCCCCCACCCTTTCCTGCACAGATAATCAAACTGTACATTATGGAGCAACAGCAAATATGGCTGCCACCGTAATGGATGATAATGGGAAAGATGCTTCAGGGCAGGGAAGACCTATTCAGAATTACTGTAGGCCAATCCAAGTCGTCTGACAGGATAGATTAAGAAGTGTCATGTCCTTTTGCGCTTTCTCAGGAACCATCTGGTTAAAATAAATGCATGTTAGCAAAGTGGGATTCTATCAAGCTCATCTCAGATGGAACTGTTTTCACTGAAACTGCTGGGAAACAACTTTGGCAAAGGGGAAAGTTCTGAGTACAGACCTCTCCGATTTGATTTGATTTGATTTAATGAATTTATAGGCCGCCCAAATCCCGAAGGACTCCGGGCAGCTTACAGAAATAAATTTTAAAAAAGCGAAGAGTTAAAAACGGAGGAAAACAGATTTAAAAAAAACCACATCATGCACCCAGTCTAGTCGGGGCTGGACCTCGGTCATGGAATAGCCAGGTGGAATAGCCAGGTTTTGATAGCCTTTCGGAAGGCCATGAGAGTGGGTAGGGTCCGGATCTCTGGGGGGTAGTTCATTCCATAGGGTCGGAGCAGCTACAGAGAAGGCCCTGCCCCGGGGAGCCGCCAGCCGACATTGTCTGGCTGACGGCACCTGGAGAAGGCCCACCCTGTGCGATCTTATCGGCCGTTGGGAGGTGTGCGGCAGAAGACGGTCTCGCAGATATCCGGGACCTAGGCCATGTAGGGCTTTAAAGGTAATGACCAGCACCTGGAATCGCGCTTGGAGACCGATAGGAAGACAGTGCAGCTCGCGGAGGATAGGTGTAATGCGAGTGTATCTTGGAACACCCAGTATCGCTCGCGCGGCTGCATTCTGGACTAGTTGTAGTCTCTGAACACTTTTCAATGGCCTCTTTCTGGTCAAAGACCGAAATAGACTGACTTTGAACCCACATAATGCCTCTCTACTATAAGAAGTGGCAGTCCTGACTTCCTCTAAGCACCATGATGAGCTGATGCCTTGCTGCCTTTCACTGACTAGCAAGATATTATTAAGAGATTATTAAGATCATCCATATGATTCCACACAGCAGTTCTTCATGAATAGACCAACAGCTGGTTTTAGAGCTGGCTTATGAATGCAGTTTTTCCCCCTGTTTTTTTGTATTTTTTGTAGTTTGTATTCACTTCTATTCTGTCCGTTTATAATTCTTAATAAAATTATTTGGAAAAAAAATAGTAATAGTCCTATTTCTCCTAAAATATTTTCCTTTTTTTATTTTCCTCAGGGAGACTGGAAGCCTGGGTAAATTGTCAATGTCTTTGAAAGAAAATGTTTTAGGCAGTCCTAAAGAATTATTGAAATTAAGTGTTCCTTCGGTTGTGTATGCTGTTCAGAATAATATGGCCTTCCTGGCTCTCAGCAATTTGGATGCCGCAGTTTATCAGGTAACTTGTGATCGATGTTCAAAAGTTGAATCCTTTGCCATATCAGCCAGAAGCAGATGTTCACACATATGTCATTGTCCCAAAAGTGCTTTTCCAAAAGGCAACTGGACTTTTTTTTCCCCCTTGAAGATGTTTCACTTCTCATCCAAGAAGTGAAACGTACTGTCCTGAAACTGAAGAAGCTTCTTGGATGAGAAGTGAAACATCTTCAAGGAAAAACAAAGTTCAGTTGCCTTTTGGAAAAGCACCTTTGGGACAACCATGACCTGGATGACTGAGAATCTCCTTAGATACACATGTGGGTGTTCTTCAGTCAATGGTTGCAGTGTCTAGAGCAGTGATAAATTAAATCTGAATCTGATGTCGAACCTGTTTCTTATGGTGTGCTAAAATTGCTATTGCACATGTGCTATTGCATACGCCCTTGTGCCCACACCAATTCAATCCTCCTCACCCAGCTGCGCATGTATGCATGACAACCCCCCCCCCCCAAGCACGCACGATCCCTCACCAGGCTCCGGAGGCTTTCCTGAATCCTGGCACGCTTGCCATAGGTTCGCCATCACAGGTCTAGGGACATCTGGCACACAAGGACAAGGAACAGCAGTGCTACTGGAAGATGGGTGGTATTATACTTCAACAATTTTTCAGTAAAAATAGTGTACCCTTTTAGCTATATGCTTCCAAAGGAAAAGTCAAGAAAGAAAGATAATAGAAATCTTCCATAAATGAAGTGCTTTAGGTCCTCCATAATTGTGCGAAATTTTGATGTCGTAGGGAGAGAAATTGGTAACTCAATGGGTTGTCTCAACAGTTTCATTACTGAAAAATAACAGGGGAAATACAAAACGTTGGAATATGGGGAAGCGAATGATTAGATTTGCTACCTGGCATTCAGTGCCATATGCAAAATCAAAGATGACCTGGGTGTGCAATTTTGATTGGTGACAACTATATTTGGCATATAAGTAGAATGCTGCACAGCATGCTGCAAAGAAGCGACAGTAACCGTTGATATAATTGGTCCCTTACTGGTAATCAAAACAATTACATTTAACCATATGCTATTAATAATAGTCTGCGTATCATTTGAATGACACAATAATCACTTTTTCCTTGTCTCTACATTAAAAATTTATTTTTGGAAGACTTTTCGCTGCCCTATAGATGGGATTATTCATCTCTGAAATAAGACATGTCTTAAACCCAATGGTTTAGGTGACATACCAGCTGAAAATCCCCTGCACTGCCTTATGTACTGTCCTGATGCTGAACCGCAGCCTTAGTCGATTGCAGTGGTTCTCAGTCTGTATGCTGTGTGGTGGAGTCACGCTGGTGCAGTGGAAGCCAGCTCAGGCTACTAAAGTTCAGGTAAGCTTTCTCCCTTAAATTTCATTTTTGTTATTTGGAAAAAAAATGACGACTTGTACAAAGAACAGCAGGTTTTTAGGGAATGATGAACTGGAAACCTGTGTTCCATGGTTGAATGTTTAACGGAAGTGCACATGCGTCAAGTTATAGTTTTTGCTTTAATATTTAAACATGGGTAAGTTTTTTGGGGGTGCTCCTAGGACAGGGGTGTCAAACTCGCGGCCCCGCAGGCCAGATGCATCACCTGCTGGCCACGCCCACCCCTGGTTTTGCAAAGGGGGAAAACATCACGATACGTCACATGACAATGTGGCGCCCTGAGTTTGACACCCCTGTCCTAGGACGAGAGGACGCCACCTTTTCTCAGTAGAGGCCAGCTATCCCCTGCCACAATTTTTATGGGGGCTGAAACGAGGAAAGAGTGATTTCAGAACTTCCAGGAAGTTCTTATATTACTCTTTGTAGCAATTATTTTTCTTTTCTGACCTCCCTCTTTTTGCCTCCACTGTTTCCTTCTTTCTGACTCTCTTTTGCAAGAAAGCGATAAGTGTGAACTAATAGCAAAAGCTTCTGAATTTAGCTTAAGAGTCTAATGAAATAACTTGATCCCAATGCACCCAAAGGTTTCCAATTCCTGTCTGGGATCATAATAAGCTACTTTACGTGTTACATAAATGCAAAATGAGATCTGGTGGGGAAAAAACAACAACCCAAACAACAACCCAATTTTGTACATAGTTAGTTGGCAATTGGATTCGTTGAATATAATGAGCCGAGGTGGCGCAGTGGTTAGGGTGCAGTACTGCAGGCCACTTTAGCTGACTGTGATCTGCAGTTCAGTGGTTCAAATCTCACCGGCTCAAGGTGGACTCCGCCTTCCATCCTTCCGAGGTGGGTGAAATGAGGACCCGGACTGTGGGTGCAAGTTGCTGAGTCAATTTGCTAAAAAAAAAAATGTAAACTGCTTAGAGAAGCGGTATATAAATCTAATAAATAAATAAATAAATAAATAATAAATTGGAATAAGATCTACAAAAAAATATCTTCACATCCACTCTCTATCCAAAATAGCCAATATTTTCATCCAGAATCAGTTTTACAAATTTGTTTTCTATTACTTCTTTAACAGAATTCAGTTAATCCTTCAAAAACACTGGCTGTGTTCTTTGGAAGATAAGAGTATAGGTAAACGAAATGTTACTTATTTGTCTAATGGTAATGCAAATGACAATAGCCAAAGGACCTAAAGAACAGCAAACCTTACAAAAATAGAAATAAGGTACCTGTGTGCAGTGATTGAGGTGATTCCCTCCTTTAGTCCAGAAGGATTGGGCACTTGACTTGGTTTTCTTGAGATTATATATTTGCAGCATATCCAATGCTGCAGTTCAACTCAGAGGCAAACAGTATAGGGTTGCCCAAATCTGTTCTGGCTTAATGAATTGGGAGTCCTAAGTTTTGAGAAGTAGTTGTTGCCAATGGAGGAGAAATAAATTAATGTTCTTCTCTATTACATCTTTAGATGGAACAGAATCCACTGCTAGGATTCGGAGCGATAGCAATTGCTGTTATATGTTCAGGATTTGCAGGTAATAATAAAGCACAGAACATTAAGCATGGAGTTGGCTTCTCTGATCACTCTTGCTTCCTATTTCATGCTAGTGCTGTTGCTTAACAGTCATTGGAACTTGAATTTTCACTGCTCAGTAACCAGGTTTTAATGTGCAATGTCACATAATCGCATTGCTTAGCGATGACAATCCTGGGGGGGGTTTCCATTGCCATTAGGGTCATTAAGTGAGGACTTCAAATGACCAGGACTTGTAACTTCTTCTTGCCAGGTTCAATATGCAACATCAGTGGAGAAGGCAGTAGAGAAAGTGGAGAAGGCAGTAGAGAAGGTCTCCCACTCACATTGCTCTCTCCCCTAAGGAGCCATCTATGCACCCCACTGCACTCGCACTCACACCCTGTTGCAGTGCGCAGACCCCACCTGCTGGCACCTGCACTATGTGGTAGTACTCAGCCATATGTTTGGTTGTAGTCATGCATGACAGTGCCTACTGTACACTGATATATTTGTATGGTGGTGACCATCCACATGCTTTCTATTTGTAGCATGTGGCAGTGCTCAGTTCCTGCCTGACTGCACATGTGTCACATGACAGCGATCTGCCCTGCTGCACTGGCCTCACCCAGCCCACTTGTGCTCCATAGCTCTGACCTGCCTACTGCAAGCTGCCTTAAGGAAAGTCTTGTGTTGATAGGGACTTGCGACTTTCTGCCAGCTCCACCATTGACTTCACTTGTTGGAAATTTTAGAATTTAGAATTTAATAGAATTTGTATGCCGCCCAATCCCGTGGGACTCTGGGCGGCTTACAGAGCAAGATAAAAACATTTAAAAATTTAAGACTAAAAATACAGTAGTTAAAATTACACACCATCCATTCTATCTAAGTGGGGCTGGACATTAATCAACAGCCCCAGGCCTGCTGGAACAGCCAGATTTTGGTGGCTTTTCGGAAGGCCGGGAGAGTGGTAAGGGTCCGGATCTCTATGGGTAGATCGTTCCACAGGGCCGGCGCAGCTACAGAGAAGGCCCTCCCCCGAGGGGCCACCAGCTGGCATTGTCCGGCCGACGGCACTTGGAGGAGGCCCAACCTGTGAGATCTTATTGGTCGTTGGGAGGTATGTGGCAGAAGGCGGTCTCTCAGGTAGCCAGGTCCTAAACCATGTAGGGCTTTAAAAGTAACGACTAGCACCTTGAAACGCGTTCGGAGACCAGTAGGGAGCCAGTGCAGCTCGCGGAGGATGGGTGTAACATGGGTGTATCTAGGTACACGCAGTATCGCTCGCGCGGCTGCATTCTGGTCATATGACCACAGGGTGCTGAAGATGTTCATAAATATGGGCCAAGCACAAGAAATGTGATCACATGATTGTGGGACGGGATGCAGCAAGCGTAGTTTTGAGGACAGGTCATAACTTTTGGGAATTTGTTGTAAACTTGGAACGGTGGTTGAGCAAGGACTACCTGCACTGATCCTCCCCCCCTTCCCCAGTCTGTGCATTTTGTTTGCAAAATTTGAAGAAAAAAAAACAAAGCCTAGCAAGTTTATCTTGCAGTTTGGGATGTAGAAATGCATCAAATATTTCTACATCAATGTCACTGATGCAAATATTTGATGCATTTCTATACTGTTCATGGTGGAAGTTATGATTCAGCTAGGCTCCTTATTCTGGCTGTCAGAAAATTAAGGCTTTCAGAAAAATCTATGGACCTCCTGGCTTTGGCAGTTAGCCATAAAAGGCTAATAATCTATTCATCTTTAAAATTGATTGATTGACGTGCTTCTTTTCCAAGGTAACTTGCTGATCTTTTGCTACTTTCCTTTCAGGAGTGTATTTTGAGAAAGTGCTAAAAAGCTCTGATACATCTTTATGGGTGAGGAACATCCAGATGTATCTCTCTGGAATTGCAGTGACATTGCTCGGAGTCTACACAGCCGAAGGAGCTCAAGTACTGGAGAAAGGATTTTTTTATGGCTATACGCCATATGTCTGGTTTGTCATCTGTAAGTACTGGCTTTAACTTGTAATTGTTACAAACTGTTAATAGTTTGTGATGTGTTTGTAGTAATCCTACCGTGTTTTCCCGAAAATAAGACCCTGTCTTATATTTTCTTTGTCACCAAAAAAGGTACAAGTTCTTATTTTGGGGGGGAGGGGGGAAGTCATCCACTGACTCACCTCATTTGCCTGTGTCGCCCCCGGCCTCCTTTTCACTGTCAGAGGTTTTCAGGAACTTCTTCAGCTTCGGATAGCTGCAGCCAAGCTTCGCACACCTCGGCCCATTTCTTCTGCAGCCAGCAAGGCTTTCCTGAAAGCCTCTCTAGCCGATAACAGAGCTCTGGATCGATCTGGATCTCTGTTGTAGGCTAGAGAGGCCTTCAGAAAAGGCCTTTAGGAAAGGCCTCTCTAGTCAATAACAGAGCTGGATCTATCCAGAGCTCTGTTATTGGCTAGAGAGGGTTTAGGAAATGCCTCTGTAGCCGATAACAGAGCTCTGGATTGATCCGGAGCTCTGTTATCCACTAGAAAGGCGCTTTAGGAAATGCCTCTGTAGCCGATAACAGCTCCTCTGTTATTGGGTAGAGAAGCTTCAGGAAAGGCCTTTAGGAAAGGCCTCTGTAGCCAATAACAGAGCTCTAGATTGATCCATATCTCTGTTATCAGCTAGAGAGGCCCTTTAGGAAAGGCCTCTGTAGCCGATTACAGAACTCCAGATTGATCCGGAGCTCTGTGTCGGCTAGAGAGGCTTCAGGAAAGGCCTTTAGGAAAGGCCTCTGTAGCCGATTACAGAACTCCACATTGATCTGGAGCTCTGTGTCGGCTAGAGAGGCTTCAGGAAAGGCCTTTAGGAAATGCCTCTGTAGCCGATAATAGAGCTCCGGATCGATTCGGAGCTCTGTTATCGGCTACAGAGGCTTCAGGAAAGGCGTTTAGGCACAGAGTGCTGCAGGAGGTCAGGGAGGCCAAAAACAGAGGGGGGGGGGTTCAGGAGTGCCCTTTTTGACAGGCACAAGCCCTGCAGGATGGTTCTTTGATATTTCCAGGCTGAATCCAGCCTGTGCGCCTTGAGTTTGACACCCTTGTTGTAAGCAAATATGTAAAGAGGGGTAACCTTTGGAGAACAGGTACGTAGGTGCCTTTCAAAATCACACCATGGCAGAATGCCAAAATTCAGTAGTCTATTTTGGGGAAGATGGAAATACAATTAAAAGCAGCTGCATTATACATTTGCAAAGCTCAAGGTCCAGTTTCTTATTAACTCTCCTAGTATTCATCAAAAGGCG
Source organism: Thamnophis sirtalis (assembly GCF_051295495.1). Taxonomy (NCBI): domain Eukaryota; kingdom Metazoa; phylum Chordata; class Lepidosauria; order Squamata; family Natricidae; genus Thamnophis; species Thamnophis sirtalis. The sequence goes on along the minus strand of NW_028261386.1, from coordinate 116,855,253 downwards.
TATTTTTTTTTATATTTTTGTTTATTCATGTGGAGATGATCTTGGCAGATAGAAGGCAGAGCCACAGACTAGGCAACAATCAGACAAGTGGCAGCTTAGCCTGCAGAAGAAATCAGGATCAGAAATAAGAAATGTGTCTCAGGAAAGACCCTCACAAAGTTCTTGGACTATAAAGGCAAAAGTGTGGTGACTTTGAGACTTGCAAGATGCTGTTAAAATAACCTTACAATAAAGTTAGAGCTAGTACTTCTGGATGTGCTTCTTTTCTGGACTATCTCGCAAAGCTGACATAAGCTCCAGAGGTGGGTTCCTACCAGTTTGCATCTATTCGGTAGAACCAGTTCGTCAAATCTACCGAACCGGTTAGAAGAGGTTCCACCAGTGGACCCGGAAAGCAGGCCACACCTACAGAAGAGGTTCCAAATTTTTTTGAAACCCACCACTGGTCCTTGGATATGATTATTCTATACTATCATGCTCATATTTATAAAACTCAGTGCCTCTGTGAAGGGTAAGGACGACTACTGCGTTTGTGGTGCAATCAGAACATTCCGTGTGTTGAAGTTGTTTTAACGCAAACCAAAGATGCCTTTTAAAAACAAGTTTGCATCATATTCTTACGCATGCCAGTCCTGTGTGTGAGGTAATTTAAGGTGGTACTGACAAGTGTCATCGGCATCTTCATATCCGGTCACATGGGCAGCAAGCCACTCCCATCCGGTCACATGGGCGGCAAACCACTCCCACAAAGGAGGCCGCACTCACAGAGTAGGTTCAAACAATTTTTGAAACCCACCACTGATAAGCTCTATTTTAGTTCTGTTTCTGCCAGTTATCCTATCCTATTGTCTGTGGTGTATGGAGGCTAAGCAATAAAACAAAAAATAAGCCCCCTACTCCCCCGCCCATGCCAATCCATTGTTTAGATTCCAAATCAGGTTGGGTGGTTATGAGGTAAATACCTATCAACTGCAAATATAATCTTCAGACGTGGCACGACAAAACCGCGCTCGACTAAAGCGCGCCCGATTAAACCACGTCACTGACGTCATCAACAGGGCGACAACAGCGAGCGTGGAGAAAGAAGGGCGCTTTAAATAGCGCTTTGAAAGCAAGCCGATTCAAGTTAAGGTTAGGGTTAGGGTTAGGGTTAGGGTTAGGGTTAGGGTTAGGTTAAGGGTTAGGGTTAGGTTTTGGGTTAGGTTAAGGGTTAGGGTTAGGTTTAGGGTTAGGTTAAGGGTTAGGATTAGGTTTAGCGTTAGGTTTAGTGTTAGGTTAAGGGTTAGGTTTAGGGTTAGGTTTAGGATTAGGTTTAGGGGGGTTAGGTTTAGGTTTAGGGGTTAATTTTAGGTTTAGCGTTTACAGCGTGCTTTTTTCTCCGCGCTGTTGTCGCGCAGTGATGACGTCAGCTACCCGGTTTCATCGAGCGCCCTTTAGTCGAACACAGTTTTGTGGTGGAACCATCTTCAGATGGTGGTACATACTATATTACCCAGTTGTGTTGACACAACTAGTACTCAACAAGAAACTCTCTTGCTCATTCATCCAAATAAATGCTGTAATAGTTCTTTTTACCATGTCAGAATGTATTGTCCTAACCGCATCTCTTTTTTTGCCCTAGTTCTTTCCAGTGTTGGGGGCCTCTACACTTCGGTTGTTGTTAAATATACAGACAACATTCTAAAAGGTTTTTCTGCAGCAGCCGCCATCGTCCTCTCGACGGTTGCATCAGTCATGCTCTTCGGTTTACAAATCAGTAAGTAGCCTTGGACTATTTTGTGCTTTCATTAAATCATTTATGATCCACACTATCATGGGGTAGGTTTCAATCAATGATACATTTCCAAAGTTACATGGTTTAAATTGCTGTTTATCTCCAGCTTTATTCTTCTGCTAGCACCATTTATTTATGCAGCTTCACAAAGAAACTAGTCAGATTATCTTGTCTTGAATTATTTTTTCCAAGGTGATTCCTTCTATAGATCTCTTTCATGTTCAAACATTTTGTCTTTATAAAGTATTTGTTATCGTATTTCATTGATTCCACTGAAAAATATTTTTTCTGTAAGATTGTTATGAAATGACAAGAGTTACAATACAATAGCAGAGTTGGAAGGGACCTTGGAGGTCTTCTAGTCCAACCCCCTACCTAGACAGGAAACCCTATACTGTTTCAGACAAATGGCTATCCAACATCTTCTTAAAGACTTCCAGTGTTGGGGCATTCACAATTTCTGGAGGCAAGCTGTTCCACTGATTAATTGTTCTAACTGTCAGGAAATTTCTCCTCAGTTCTAAGTTGCTTCTCTCTTGATTAGTTTCCACCCATTGCTTCTTGTTCTGCCTTCAGGTGCTTTAGAGAATAGTTTGACTCCCTCTTCTTTGTGGCAGCCCCTGAGATATTGGGGGGGGGGGTTGTTTCTCATACAGATAGTCCTTGTTTAGCAATCACAATTGGGACCAACAACTCTGTTATTAAGGGAAGCAGACTCTTAAGTAGGAAATTAGATGACCATGCATTCCTTTTCCCCCCTTTGGAATGCTCACCCTGGTATTGGGATAATTAACCAGAAGAGAATTCATGTTTAGATTTACATACATTGGCAAGGAAGAGATTACAAGAGAGTTAGCAGGCACACAATGGGGAATACAGATTGAAAACAATGCACTGGTGCCCGCAGGCATGAGCATGTTGTGCAAACAGCTCAGTGCAGTCCCTATTGTGTGTTTGCCTACTCTCTTGTAATCCCTTCATCTCCAATTTCTACAAGAGAGGAGAAAAAGAATAACAACAGGTTAGGCACAGGACAACACTTACTGACTGCAGTGGTGATCGCATAACTGATGGATGCTGCCAATGTCATAAATGTGGGCATTGGCCATGAAATTATTTTTTCGACACCATCATAATTTTGAATAGTCACTGAATGAGGCAGTTGTTAAGCAAGGACTACCTGTATAAGCAAGCTGAATCTTAATATTGCAGTCATGAAGTGAAGGTGAATGTGAAGAATTTCCCCATCTTCTTAAGGTTTCGTCATACTTAAATTTAAGATGAAGTTGGCACTTAACAGAGGTATCTTGGTACTTGCCTTTTATTGATTCTGAGAGGCGCAACAAATACTAAAAAGGACAAGTAGTAAACAAACCGTGTGACTTTATCACATGACCCTTTGTTTCAGCCGGGAAGGACTTCCTGTCCCTTTTCCTATGCCAGCGACCTTCCCAGCATGGTTGATTTCCCATCTGCCCTCTGTGGCTATCCGCTGCTTCCTTTTTCAGAGACCTTCCCAGCATGGTTTACTTCCTGTCCACTCTTTGTATCTGCCTCCCACTTCCTTTTTCAGTGTGTCAAGTACTCAACGATGAGTACTAGGACAACACTTTTATGTCAAAATGCTTTGAGTATCAAATTTGATGAGCTTTGAAACAGTCGAGTATTGAGGTACTCCTGTATTTACTAATATCATGCCTGTCCCAGAGAAGCTGTAAAATGGAAGTAGATTGTAGCAAGATACGAAAACTATTTTCCAGCAGTGAAACACAACCAATAAAACATTTGGAGAATTCATAATCTAAAGCTGCAAACCAGACTTTTTATTTCCAGTGATGAGGCTGTGATCAGCACACTTTCAACGGTGCATTTTCTTTTTCCCTTCCAGCTATAACTTTCTCTCTGGGTGCTCTGCTTGTCTGTGTTTCAATATATCTGTATGGATTGCCTCGACAAGATACAACGAAAATCCAGCCAGCAGAAACAAAAACGTCAAAAGGAAATCTTAGTAATGTGTGATGTCCGTCTTCCATGAAGAATAGAAAAGGCAATACAAAGTAAAAAGAGACGGTTTGTATGCCTGTCCCCACCCCGGATTTTCTTTTTGAATGAAATCCTTCAATTCCAATTCATGGAAAGCTTCTGATGGGACCGAAAATGAAGCTGGTTATTCATTGGGTGAAAATCGACACTGGAGGAAGATTCTTCGCTAATCTGTAGAATCTCACTTTTCCTTATAAACTTTGGTCTTTTACTATTGAAGATGCCTTGTGTGGAAAAGAAGGAATGGAAGGCACCCTTACACATAAATAGGGAGATGGTCATGGAATTTCCTCCTGTGCTGTAACATTTTATGTAGGCTTTGTTGCCGGAAATGCTTGTGGTTGCAAGGATAAGGATAAAAGGATAATTCAAATTTAAAAGTCTTTTTCTCCATGGATACCTGACATGAAGATCTAGCCAAATGCTATACTCCTTTAACAATCAAAATCATAGTTGCAATAGGAAAAACACAGTTGTGAGATAGAAGAATGCTGTTGCTGGAGCTTTAAAACTGAAAATGGTAATTTATTTTTTAATATCCCCAGGATCGCTACTTTTTGAAAAACCACAAGGAAGGAAAAAAAATACTGTGATTTCTTTTAAGAATTTTCTATTGTAAAAGGGAAGGGGATAGAGCACTGTACATACATTTACTCCTGCATTGAATTAACTGATAAATACATACATACATACATTCTTGTGCAGTATGGCTAGTGTGTGCACTGTTACGATTTGTTTTTTTTTTAAAAAAGACATTTGATTAAAAAGGTTTTAGAGAAAGGGAACAAACCCTATTGATTAAATATCATTTAGGTTTATATTTACTGATTTTTCTCAACTCACTTTTCTACTGGAATCGTTGAGAGGTAAATATTTTTAAAGCTTTTAGCAGGTTTTCTAAAACGAGGTTTTAAGAAATGAAAATGCATGATTTCTATAAATGGAGGTGTTAGAGGGAACCAATCAAACTAAGACTTATAGAGTCTGATAAATCAGATGTCAAGAAGTGATTTTCAACCTTAAAGCCAGCAAGTGTAATGCATGATTTCTGTAAATGGAGTTGTTACAGAGGGAACCAATCAAACTAAGGCTTATAGAGTCTGATAAATCAGATGTCAAGAAGTGATTTTCAACCTTAAAGCCAGCAAGTGTAACTACTTCCAATTTTGTCATGAACACAGCTTAAGAGTTGTTCTTTTTTTTTAAGGCTGTCTGAGTCTAAATGAAATGATTGGTCTTACTTTGCCCAGAATTTGGAGGAAGTCATTGTGATATTGTAAAAGTGCCTCACCCAACTTTTGGGGAGGGAAGGAAAAATCTTAAGACAAAACCTTTGGACAACTGAATAGTTGAAGGGGCGGGGGGAAGGTAACATGGAAGATAGATTTTGAATACCATCTGCTGATGCTGTATACAGGTAGTCCTCAACTTATAACCATTTGTTTAATGACTGTTCGAAGATACAGTGGCACAGAGAAAAGTGACCTGATTGTTCATTGCAGCATCCCTGTGGTCCACATGATCAAAATTTGGGATGCTTAGCAACTGGCATGTATTTATGACGGTTGCAGTGTCCCGTGGTCATGTGATCACCTTTTGCTGACCTCTTGACAAGCAAAGTCAATGGGGAAGCCAGATTCACTTAACAACCATGCTACTAGCTTAACAAATCACTTAACAATTGTGGCAAAGAAGGTCGGAAAAATGGTGCAAAACCTACTTAACCCACTCTTGCTTAGCAATGGAAATTTTGGGCTCAGTTGGGACCGTAAGTCAAGGACTACCTGTAGTTATTTATAGGGCATTTGGAAGAAAAAGGACAACAGAACATGGGAATAAGTGCAGACAAACCACATGTGGAAGCCCTTTTTGCAGAGATTACTGGGAGAAAATACCGGTAAGTAAAAGTTACTGTCATTAGCCATTACTCTCCACAGAGAAGAAACTTCATCGTAAAAGACCGTTGGCTTACCTGAACGGTCGTTCTCGGGGCACTGCGAAGAGAGCCCAAATGCTGGGTTAACACAGCCTATCTGCCCTTGGACTGAGTGATGATTTTCTTGACCACGCCTCCCTTTGCCTGCACATGCTCAATTCGAAAACGAAGGAACCGTCCTGTAATCAATTACAGTCAATACAGCCACATCGTTCAAATACAAACACCCGGGTGGGTTTGGGCTCTCTTCGCAGTGCCCCGAGAACGACCGTTCAGGTAAGCCAACGGTCTTTCTCCAGTGCACTGCTCAGAGAGCCCAAATGCTGGGACATGCCCAAGCTATTGAGTCCCAGGGTGGGGAAGCGCCGAAGCCTCTGGCATTTCAGCCACTCTTTGTAATACTCTTCTGCCAAAGGAGGCTTCGGCTGAGGCAAAGGTGTCAATCTTATAGTTTCTAATAAAGGCCGTGGGGGAAGCCCAGGTGGCCGCTCTACAAATGTCTAGGATAGAGGCCTGGGTTGCCCAGGCTGCAGACGTTGCAGCGCTCCTGGTGGAGTGAGCGGTGATTCTTCTCGGAGCCGTCTTGCCCTGGTGCTCATATGCCAGTTTGATGCAAGCACGTAGCCAACGTCCCACAGTGTGAGAGGAGACCTTGCGGCCCAGGGACGCAGGGAGGAAGGAGACAAAGAAAGCCTCTGACCGGCGGTAGTCCTTTGTTCTCTTTACATACGTGCGCACGGCCCGTCTCACGTCCAGCTTGTGCCACTCACGCTCCTTAGGGTGAGAAGGATGGGGACAGAAGTTGGGCAAAATAAGTTCTTGAGTCCTGTGAAACAGGGAGTTAATTTTCGGAGCAAATGACGGATCAAGTCTCAATATTACTCTGTCCGGGTGAACTACGCACAAATCCTCCCTGACAGAGAGCGCAGCAAGCTCGGCTACCCTGCGAGCGGATGTAATGGCCACCAGGAAAGCGGTTTTGATGGTGAGGTAGCGCAGACTGGTCTTTTTCAAAGGCTCAAATGGGGCTTTGGTCAGGGCCTTAAGCACAAATGGAAGATCCCATGACGGATACCGGTGAACAGTTGGAGGGCTGATGTTCGCTGCTCCCTTGAGAAAGCTCTTGATCTGGGGAAGCTGACTCAGCGAGCGAGAGGAGCCCTTTGCCAGGATGGTAGACAACGCTGCAACCTGGCGTCTGAGGGTGCTGACTGCAAGGCCCTTATCCAGACCCTCTTGCAAAAAGTCTAGGGTCTGGGGGATCGAGGCTGAGGAGGCCTCTATGTTCCTAGTCTTGCACCACCGTGAGAAGGCGGCCCAGGTGGCATCGTAGATTCTAGTCGTAGAGGGCTTCCTGGACGCTTGGATTGTTCGAATGACCTGGTCAGAGAATTTTTGCTTCCTCAGGAGCTCCCCTTCAAGTGCCAAACGGCTAGCTGCAGCCACTGGGGCTCCGGATGGGTGATGGCCCCCTGGCTGAGGGCAATCTTGTCCCGGGGGATTCTCCAAGGTCTTTGAACTGAGAGGCTGACCAGGTCTGCGTACCAGGGCCTTCTGGGCCAGGAGGGAGCCACCAGAATGAGGTCTGCCTTTTCGGTCAGGAGCTTGTTCACCACTTGAGGGATGAGCGGAAGTGGAGGGAAGGCATACAGAAGTCCCTGAGGCCACGCTGACCTCAGAGCATTTGTTCCCTCCGCCTGGGGCGAGTGGTAGCGACTGAAGAAGCGTGGGAGCTGTGTGTTGTTGTGTGTGGCAAACAGGTCTACCTGTGGCTTGCCGAACCTCCTCACGATCTGCTGGAACAGGTCCGGGTGCAGGCGCCACTCCGAGTGGTCGATGCGTTGGCGGCTCAGCCAGTCTGCTTCCCGGTTGCTTACGCCGGAGATGTGATCTGCACTGAGAGAAGCCAGATGACGTTCCGCCCACCTGCCCAGCGCTTCTGCCTCGAGCATGAGGGCCTTTGATCGAGTGCCCCCTTGCCGGTTTATGTGCGCTTTTGTCGCCACATTGTCTGTCATCAACAGTACATGAGCCCCTCTTACTAGAGATGCGAACTTTCTCAGCGCTAGGCGAGCTGCCCTCAGTTCCAGCCAATTGATGCTGTGGGCGGCCTCCCTCTGAGTCCATCGGCCTTGGGCTAGGTGGCCCTGACAGTGGGCGCCCCACCCCAGGAGGCTGGCATCCGTGGTGACAACTAGTCTCTCCGGCTCCTTGAACAGGCAGCCCTTCCTGACTGCCTTGGACCTCCACCATGCCAGAGACCGGATCACCTTTCGTGGGAGCCGAACCCGCCTGAGTGAGTTGCTGTTCCTGGCCCTCTGCACTGGCAGCAGAAACCACTGCAGCTCCCTGGCGTGAAGGCGAGCCCAGGGAACCACCCCCAGGCACGAGATCATTATCCCCAGGAGCTGGGACAGCTGAATGATGGGTACCGACCTGGCAAGGCTGCAGTGCTTCACTCTGCGTCTCAGGTTCGACAGCCGGTCTGGCGAAAGAAATACCTGGCAGGAGGTGGAGTTGATGACCGCACCCAGGTGCTGTATACAGGTGGATGGTCGGAACTGGCTCTTCTCCATGTTGACAGAGAAGCCATGGTACTGCAGGGTCTGCACAGTTAGAGAAACATCGCGGTGTGCCTGCTTGGTGGTGAGAGAGTGAATGATTATGTCGTCTAAATAACATTCCAGACGAACCGGATGGTTGCGGAGATGAGCCGCTAGCACTGCCAGAATTTTGGTGAATGTTCTGGGCGCAGATGATAGCCCGAAGGGAAGAGCCCTGTACTGGAAATGCTTCCCTTCCGCGTAGAACCTCAGGAACCGCCTGTGGGCCACATGGATGGGGACATGCAGGTAGGCCTCTTTGAGATCTATTGATGTCAATAGGTCCCCCTCCCTCACACAGCCCAGGATGGAGTGGAGTGACTGCATCTTGAACCTCTTGTAAGCCAGATGCTGATTTAGGCTCTTGAGGTCCAAGATGGCCCTCCACCCCCCTGAACTTTTGGGCACTAGGAAGAGGATCGAATAGAAGCCCCTCCCCTGCTGATCCCTGGGGACTGGCTCTATCGCCTCTATCTCTAGGAGATGGCAGATTTCTGCCCTCATGCGTTCCCTCTTTTCTGGGTTCCTGGGGGTAGGACAGCGGATAAACTTTCTTTGGGGAAAAGATAGGAAGTCCAGGAGAAGGCCCTTGCGAATGGTGTTGAGGACCCACTTGTCCGATGTTATCTCCTCCCACCTGTCGGCATACAGCCGTAGCCGACCCCCGATGGGGGGATCCCTGTGACCGTCACTTTCCCTTACGAAAGGGCCGGGATCCACCACTGTTGTTTCCTCCTCCTCGGAATGGTCTCCGAAAGGAAGACTGGGATTGGTTGGCACGAGCCCCGAAGGATCTGTCTTGGTGCCTATCCCCCCCTGCCTGAAAGGGCCTCTGATAGGAGGAAGGGTGAGAAGATTGCCCTGTTTCCTGGCTCCTGTAGGGTCTCTTACGAAAGGACCCCGCCCCTTTCCGGTCACCCCTTTTAAAGGTTGCCGGAAGGATCTTGCGTTTGTCCTTGGTTTCGGTGACAAACTTGTCCAGGGCCTCTCCAAACAGAAAGCCCCCTTTAAATGGGGCCGATGCCAGCTTCCATTTAGCCTTCATTTCGGCCTGCCAGTGCCTGAGCCATAGGAGGCGGCGGGAGGTGATATTGGAAGCTAGAGCTCTGGAAGAGAATTTTGCTGCTGTCAAGGTGGCATCCGCCAAATACTCGACAGCGGTAATAATCTTGGTTAGCTCATGGCGCCACCTAGATTTCCTGGGCGGGGGTCTGGACCTGAGTTGGCGCAGCCAGAATAGGGTGGCCCTAATAAAAAAGGAGGCAGAGGTGGATGCCTTGATGGCCCAGGCAGACGCCATGTGTGTTTTCTGACATGCCTTTTCTGACCTCTTATCTTCTGCCTTAAGTCCCTCTAGGAGCTCAGCTGGCAGGTTGGAATTGGAAGTTAGAGACACGACTGGGGCATCTACTTCTGGGAATTTGAGGATTTCCTCCATTTTATCTTCTACTGCATATAGAGTTCTATCCCCCCCACTGGGGTTGGTCAGGGTGCCTGGCTGTAGCCACTGGCGCTGTACCGCGTCCATAAATAGGTCTGGCACAGGAATAACCTCGGGGGTTTCTACTGTCTCTTTGAACAACCCATGCTTAAGATCCTTGGAAGTGGAAGCCTGAGAGGCCTCAGGTCTGGAAGTGGGGCCTAACTCTGTGGCCGTCATGGCTTTGTGCAAGATAGACTTGAATAATGACGGTTGAAACAGGCCAGAGAATTTTGGCTTGTCAGGGGTGGGGTTTTCGTCTTCAGAAAGGGCGAAAATCTCCCCTTCTTCCTGCTCAGAACTTGATAACCCAGAGTGAGAGGGGCTTGAAGATGGGGAGGAGGATACAGGCTCCTTAGAGGTGGAGGCCCTAGGTTTGCGTTTCTCCTTTGGGGCCTTGCCCTTGCTAGAGCCCTTGCGCTTAATGCCTTCAGCTATCCCTTGGGAGATGGCTAAGGCAATTACCTCCCTCATCTCATCCGAGAGAGCAGAACTTTTCCCCCTTTTTTTTTTTTTCTTTTGCTTACTGGGCCTGCGCTGGCTAGGCCTGCCTGAGCTGGATCCACCCTTCCCAAGGGGGGAATTCTGGACAGAATCTCGTTCCTCTCCGATGGAGGAGCTAGGGGAGTCGGGGTACCCCCAAGATGCTTCAGGAGATGGATCCCTGGATGCATAGTTATCCCCAGACAAGAATTCACTGTCCCCGGGGGATTGGGCCTCACGATCAGGGGAAGCTGACTCCCTGCTGCGACGGTCTGGGCTAGGTTCTGGCTGAAGGGGCCTTGAAACCTCCCTGGGATCCACTGTGGCTCTTGGAGAAGACCTTTCAAGTGAGCCTTTGTGCCCTTTGCCTTTATTTACAGAGGGATCCAGCTTGCAGCGCTTGCTGGAGGGCCCCACCTGATCCCCTAAGGCCTCCCTGCATTCCTCAGCCATTTCAGGTCCCCACGAGGCCTGGGAGATAGCTGGAGCTGGGATGGGCACGCGCTGGCCTTTGCAGTCCAAAAGCGCTGGCAGAATCTCCAGGAGGGAAGGGCCGCCTTGGGGTCGGATTTCCTTCCTCCCACCGCCCTCGGTTCCCCGAGACTTAGCTTATTTTCCGGAGGGAGAGGCTAGCTGGCTTCCCAGACTAGCCCCCAGCCTCCCCGCGGCGTTCTGCAGTCGTTGAGGGCTCGCTGAAGCTCCGTTGGCTGGCTGGGCTCTTCTTGCTGCCTTGTTCCTAGCACGCTCTGAGCTCTGCCGCTCTGCCCGGTGAGTCGGAGCGATCCAAAATGGCGGGGGGTGCGCACGCAGCCGCTTCCCGCTCTTTCCAGCCCTGAAGGTGTGCGAAGACTCCAGCCGTCGCTGCTGTTGCCGGGCAAAATGGAGCAGGCGAGGGAATCCTAGCAATCCGGCTCACCTGCTTTAGAGCCTTCTCAGAGCCTTGCTGGATTTTTCCTCCCCCTGGGACGCCCCTGTTCCAACAGGGAACTTGGTTTATCCCACTAACTACTCCCTTGCTAGCCAGCCCCCGCTGTGCAAGCCTTTGCAACCCCCTGCAGTGCTTGCAATTAGCAACAGCAGGGAAAAACCCGGCAGCCCTTCTCTTAAAGCGACGGAAGCCTCACTGGAGGCAAATAGACAGACCTGATGTAGAAGCGTGATTTCCTCTATCTGAGAATTTAAACGTGGTCCAAATTGGGAAACTTTTTCCAGCCTTTCTGCTCTTAGACTGGAGCTCTCCCAAAACAGCCCTAACTCGGGCGGACTGAGTTTTCGAATTGAGCATGTGCAGGCAAAGGGAGGCGTGGTCAAGAAAATCATCACTCAGTCCAAGGGCAGATAGGCTGTGTTAACCCAGCATTTGGGCTCTCTGAGCAGTGCACTGGAGAACCTTTTATTTGTTCTGCACCTCTGTACTTTTTTCTGTATTGTCGTAAGAAAAAGTACAATTGTAAACTTGATAGCGGATGCTTTATTTTTACAGTGGAAATAGTATGGAGACATTTTTTTCTGGGAATAGAGGTAGCTCAGTTTCGCAGGACACACCTCACAATCAGATTCTTTTTGGGAGATTAGTGTCGAGGTTTTCTACAAACGTTTCACCCTGCATCTCCATGTAGGCCTCTTTCACAGATCGGTGGGGCAGGGGGGAGAGGGGCGGTTCCATGCAAGCAGCCGGCAAGCACTCACGCGCAACTCCCTTTGTGCAACTGGCATTCACGCGCAATCACTGGTCACAGAAATGGAGCACACGTGCACATGCTCACCCACTGCTCGTGCAGTTGCAAACAGCTCACAGCCCATTAGTGGGCAGCGACCCAGAGGTTAGGTACCTCTACCCTATACCATTTCAGACAAGTGGCTGTCCAGTCTCCTCTTAAAAGTGCCAGTGATGGGGCAGCCACAACTTCTGGAGGCAAACCGTTCCACTAATTAATTGTTTTCACTGTCAAAGGTTACCTTGCAATGAACCTCTCTTCTGAACCATTGCAGGAGCCAACCTGATTTGTACCTTTGGTGTTGATTTCCCAAAGCTTGGAAGATCCAGTTATATGCAGAAAGCACTGCTTGGTATAGCATAATAAATATTCCTAGACTGTATTTTTGAAGGGACACAATACCCCAAAGCTGTAAGGCACAGACTTTGAGGATCAGGGTGTATACAAGAGTTGACGTTCTTAATAGTGAGGAGTAGGAGCTATATGGCCCTATAGCCATGATGGCGAGCTTGTGGCACGCGGAGCCATCTCTGTGGGCACGCGAGCTGTCGCCCAGATCAGTTCCACTGTGCATGCGCACACGCCACCTGCTGGCCAGCAGATTTTTGAATCTGCTGGGCGATGCGTGTGCATGGTCACGCACACATGTGCGTGGTGGTGGGTGGGGCTGCAATAGGCATTGAATTAGGGGTCGGCACACACTATCGCTTTCGGCACCTGAGGGACAAAAGGTTTGTCATCATTGTCCTATAGATGCCCCCACCCCACCACTGTCTAGGGTAGCCAGGCTACTGTAACATTCATCCCAATATTGGAATGTGCTTTCCTCGTTAGCCCTAGTTGGTATCTAAAAGAAATCAGGAGGAGGAAGTGTAAGTATGTTCACTGCCTTGAGTTATTTATAAAATAGCAAAGTAGGTTAAACAAAAATCTAAAAAGTAAGTTAGTTTTAAAACATGGCATTCCTTAATAAAACATCAGATTGCAATGGCCTACTGTGCTAATGTACAGGTAGTCGCAGAGGGTGCTTTTAAAAAGAATTTTACTGGGAGAGGCTGGTGATTTTCCTTGGGGCATAGCAGCTTCATATTTCTTAAAGTCTGAAAAGTTTTAAAGGCAGATGAAGCGCCAGGTAAGGACTGCATCCACAGGATTTCCATAACTCATAATGGCAAGATAGCTTTTAGAAATAAATGTACCGCATATATTAAAAAATGGCTGCCTTTCAAGCCAAGTGCATATGAGGAACAAAAAGGGGGGAAAAAACCACACTCCACAGGTCTAATATTCTCATAATGAGAAAGCTTTTGTGTTGCAAAAAAACAAAATGGGATTTAATTTTTAAAGCACTATTATTTGAGGCCAATTGCACAGCTGCTGAAATTTCCAAGTGGTTTTCAGAGCAGGTCAAAGCCACAGTCCTACAGCCTAGCCCACACACAGTGCATCTACAACCATTTCATTCAAATACCAATAAAACCTGGAACTGGCTTTATTATAGAAAAGAGAAATTCATGTCACGGGGGCTTCCGAACATTTCCATTACTTTGGAAAGACCACGAAGTCCAAGTCAGAGATCAGATAATCTTCATAAGCGATACACAGGAAAAGCATCAAGGAAATTGCCCCATTACATTTTATCTACAGGTGTGATTCCTAGAAGCTTCATTCCATTGGCTAGAACAGACCGAGCAGCGTGGAAAAGGCAGAGCCTTGCCTGAAAAAGAAAGAAAAAGAAAAAAGAAAAAGAAAAAAAAAAAGGGGGGGGGAGGAAGATATAGAAGAAGAAATGGATTTTTTTGTCATTTGCTTCTTATGAAAACAGCTTCTTATTCATGCCCCCTCCCACTGCTCCATGCTATGGTAGTATAAAACACTTTAAAATAAGAACTATAAAAATGCCCATTTGTATCAATCAAATTTGCAGCTTGATTGTTGTGAGGATCTACTTCTTTTAGTTCCTCCAGAGTCTCCTCCCACTTCCCCAGAGGAGACCCTGGCCATCAGCACAAAGTAGATTTTGTATACAATATTTGGTCAATGGAACTTTCCCACTTTATTGATGCAAGTGGTTTCTTCTTCTGTGAGAAGAATAGAATAACAGAATTGGAAGGAACCTTGTAGGTCTAGTCCAACTCCCTCCCATTCATTTATTCCTTTTAAGTCATATTCCACCCTTCAACAGCAACCTTTCCACCCGAGGTTTTTCTCCAGGTTTACTGCTTAGGGATAATAAATTACATTCAAACACGGAGAATTATTATATTGTAAGCTGGATCATGAGATGGGTGGCATATAAATTTAATAAATAATAAAATAAAATTAATGTTACCTGAGCGAGTTCCAGAGGGCTGCCCTTCACAGGGAGATTTCTATGAGCTGCAGATACTAAATGACTAAAACAGAAATACCAAGCCTGAGAACACACTTTCCAAGAGAGAGCAATCCTAAACCGCCACAAACACAGTAGTGCTGATTTCTAAGTGAGCTACACATGCTTAAGTTTCAGCTAGAATAAGAACATATTTTTGGCAAAACACTGCAAGAGCTATATGGAGCATATAGAACTGCCATTGTTAGCTAGAGCAGTGTTTCTCAACCTTGGCAACTTGAAGATGTCCGGACTTCAACTCCCAGAATTCCCCAGCCAGCATTCGCTGGCTGGGGAATTCTGGGAGTTGAAGTCCGGACATCTTCAAGTTGCCAAGGTTGAGAAACACTGAGCTAGAGGATGATAATCCTTGCTTCTGGCCAAGGAGAAGAATTGTTTGAGTGGGGAAAATCTACATTCATAACCTTTGTTCCTGACCGTAACCAAGCTTGTTCTGTGTTGAACCTGATTTGGCCTTTGTGTACTCTGCTGCAAAAGCCTTTCCCAACCTTCTAAATTCTAGCTAGGTTAGGACAACTCCAAGAATTCCCAGTGGGCAGAAGCAATAAGATTTCCAGATATTATTGTCTTAACATTCTGGAGAACACAAGGTTGGGAAAGGCTGTGTTGACTCACTTCAAGTTGAACTTATCTTATATATTGGCTGCTTTCCTATAACTTGTATGGCCAGCTCAGTTAAACATCTAGTGGTTGCATATGCACAACCAATTGAATGATTATTTTAAACCCTATTCGTGACTTGTGTAGCCTGGTTGGTTTGATTATGAGTCAATGTATTATGTAAAACTATAACATGGCTTAATTCACATATTTCTCTAATGGTAATGGTGTCTCAATTTAGTCTTGACCTACCATGTGCACAGTAATTAATGGAACACTATTATTTCTAGAGGCGAGGTGGCGCAGTGGTTAAATGCAGCACTGCAGGCTACTTCAGCTGACTGCAGTTCTGCAGTTCAGCTGTTCAAATCTCACCAGCTCAGGGTTGACTCAGCCTTCCATCCTTCCGAGGTGGGTAAAATGAGGACCCGGATTGTTGGGGGCAATATGCTGATTCTGTAAACCGCTTAGAGAGGGCTTAAAGCCCTATGAAGCGGTATATAAGTCTAACTGCTATTGCTAGTTCTTTCTTTTTACTAATGTCAACTTTTTACCCAAGCCCATCTGCTGCACAGTATAACATACATGAATCTTAATTTCATCCTTTGAGATATTTATAAAAACAAAATTATGCCACATATGTACACGAGATAAAAGCAACCTTTCAAACACTGGATAGTAAAACTCTAGGGATAAAATAGCCCAATTAGACTGAGCATGCTCAGTACCCATGAGATGCTGAATAACTACTGCAAGAGGTGAAAAATACAGGTGTGGAGGAATAAAATACCATGGAAATGGCACAACTGGCTAGCTAGGATTTTGCTACAATGTTCATTTCTTTAAATATCATTAAAATAACAAAAAGTATAATTTTGCTCCCAGATTTAAAATGTTCTTCCTGTTTCTGGTAGGTTGTTCCAGGAAATGTCATGTTTAGAAATGGAATGTATCTCAACAAGAAAAACTAGTTTCTTTTTATGATCTCTTGAAAGTTTGTCATCTGATTTTGACAAGGACATTTTTTTTTGTCTGAAGGATTATCATGAACTGATTTTCCACCAGTCACTCAGGCCAATAATGTACAGCATTCAACAAAATGCCTAAGGCATTTGGAATATTTCATAAGAAAATGAAGTTTGCAGAGACCACATCCTTTGATATTATGTAAATTGGTTAACTATTAACCTACAGCTTGAAAAGTATGCCAGGAGAAGCAAAATTATTTAAAAGAAGGCATATTTGAACGTTTTCAAGAACATATACTGTTTTTTGATCTAATGAGGTACCGGTTTTGAAATTGATGGGCATTATTAAAACGTAAAAGGAGTATTTTTGAATGAGTTTCGTTTCATGCCAATAGAAAGACTTTGAGTAAGTTGATCTGAAAGACTGATTGGCTCAGAATCACCTATGAATTTCCATGGTTGAAGAGGGACTTGGATCTCAATCTTCTCAGGCTGCCTAGTCCAACACCTCCACTCATCACTGAAGCCTTCAGTTTCAAAAAACTGCATTTGATTATATCAAACTATCTGCTTTGAGGCTAAACACTTTAAAAAAATATTGTATCAGTTCTGTTCAAAGGCTCCAACATTTGTATATTTTACCTGAGTTTAAATAGATAATTAACAATATGCTTCGGCTGATGATCTTGTGAAGATTGGTAAATAATTTCATCATATCTAAAGGGAGAAAGGAACACATTTAGGAGCATTTGATTAAAAAAAAAAAAACAGAAGCCACCTAGGGAACATTCTCATCTCCACACCATCACACCTGCCTCTTTGAGTGAAAGGCTGTATATTAAAACCTCCACAGTTGGAGTAACTATTCCAGGAAAAAAATACTGTCAAATAGCTGTTACGTATATATTAGCTTTTGTTCAGTACCAGCCATACAATTAACCACTGTTTTGCTTATCTGAAAAGGTGGTTAGATTATTTCCTCAAATGGTCGTGCATTTGCTGAGAACAGAGTAACAGCGTCATTTTTTTCTCTTTTACTTTAGCATGGGGGATGGTGGAAGATGAGAGATATATATTTTTTTAAAAATTTTTTGGCTTCAAATGCAATGTTTTGCAATACCAGAATCCCATAATTATTATTAGCTAATTAGTGGCTTACATAAATGTTCTTGCCTGCTCTTTCCTTATTTCCTCTTCAATGAAGCTATTCCGTTTTCCCTCCATTTCTCATCAAGCACCTTAAGCAACCTTGCTTTTCTCACTGTCAAGGGCTTTTGCTATTCCTTACACAGTGTTCCTTCTGCAGACCCAATTCATTGGACTGTGCAGTGTTCACAGGCCCAAATGTAACATATTTTGTTTCTTGCCTCCTTTGTTTTATACACTTACATGTCTTTAAAATATATTTTTGGTAAATATTACCTCCTATAACTCAATAAGTGCAGCTGGGCACACATACAGTTTAATGTCCATGGCACTACGCTGCACATCATGAATAGCCGGAGGCACCTTTAAAATGCCTACTGTTCCAAACAATAATAGCTAATATATATCGCAGTCCATTTCTGCAGGCATCACAGATGAACAAGATGCCAATGGAATATAAAGGATGCTTAATGAATTCTGGACATTGCCTTATTCTAAGGAAATAAAGTAAAAACACTTCAAAGTGATATTCTATTTCCAAACTTTCGAGGCTACAGTTAGCATTCTGTTGATTCTAAACCAGTTAGGATAGGCAATTAATTGTCTTCAAGAACTGTTGCATAATAAGACCAAACATAATTACCAAAATATATAAATTGTGTTCAGTGCTGTTCTACATGCAAAGACTGATTTAAAAACTTGAGAAAATGCTGAAGTACCCGAGAAGATGTTGAAGTAAGGATATTGCTAGTGGATCTTGTAAACAAGCAGGGTTCATGGGAGTGCCTTGATTGACAGAACCACATACCTCTTCTAAACTAGGGAGGGGAACAGAAAAATGTCAGTAACACTGATGATCAACATACCTTTGAAAGTTCCTTATTTATTTATTTCATTGATAAGCTGCCTTCCCTGTAGGAGCTCAAGTCAATAAGTAAAGAATCTTCATGCAATTTGTGACTACCCATTAAAACATCCCTATGAATTAGGATAGGTTGAGGGGGAAGGTCTCTAATTCATTAATAGTGCTGTAGCAGGTATCTGGGAGTAAACGTCCAGTATGAAAAGCCTTTTTAGGCATTGGTCTAAAATCGGAAAATTATTATTGTAATAAAATAACAGTTCCTCAGTACTCATCAGCAATCAAACATGGAATGCTGTATTTAAGATAACAAAGGAAAGTAGGGACGCAGTGGCTCAAGGGACACGGTGGCTAAGTGGCTAAGACACTAAGCTTGTCGATCAGAAAGGTTGGCAATTTGAATCCCTAACGCTGCATAACAGAGTGAGCTCCCGTTACTTGTCCCAGCTTCTGCCAACCTAGCAGTTCGAAAGCACGTAAAAATGCAAGTAGAAAAATAGGGACCATTTTGGTGGGAAGGTAACAGCGTTCTCTGCGCCTTTGGCATTTAGTCATGCCGGTCACATGACCACGGAGATGTCTTTGGACAATGCTGGCTCTTCAGCTTTGAAATGGAGATGAGCACCGCACCCTAGAGCCGGAAACCACTAGCATATTATGTGCGAGGGAAGGAAAGTACTTTAAAGGAAACTAATAACTGAAGCAAAACACTTGGGACTTGAGACTTGTTTCACTTCAACTGAGCCAAATCATGCAAGAATGAAATAAAATAGCACAGCACAATCTTAAAAGGACCTTAGTTGCTTGTTGAAATGGTACATTAATACAAACATTTTGACTGATCACCACAACAGAGTTAAAACTGCAAAGTTGTAGTTTCAGAAGAAACAGGAAACTATCGAATCTTCAGAATGGTTCTTTGCTTCTTGGCGGACTGTATATAAACAACAGGGTAATTTATATAGCAGGATTATATATTATATTTTATACATTAAAAAAAATCTAAAATGGTTCTTTACTTTTTTGTACACTCGGTTGAGTTCTGCTGCCTGTTTAAAGTTACGATTGTTTCCATTGCTGTACTCGAGCTACACTCTTATTACTGAAAATTCTTCTGCAGCCTTTCTGGGAATACAGCACTCTTATGGTTGTATTGATGGGAATTATGGGAACTCTTCAAAGCAGCTATGTGCTTTGGGACAAGAAAAGGAGAAAGTTCCATTATATGAATTGGATGGAGCTCTTTAGTAAAACTTGCCCATTTGCCTGCTGTATGTATTTCATCTTCTTTAAGCACCCTGAAGCTGCAGCAGAAAAGTTCCCAATCCCTCATTTGCAGACAACATTCATTCTGACCCAAGTGAAGGCCAACTCAGAAAAAATGGGGCCCAAATCATCCCTCCATACCTGCGTAGCCTGGCATGTGTATATTGCAAGAAGACACCAGTATCGCCTTTGCTCTGAAGAACATGATCCCAGTTAAACCGATAATCAGACGATAAAAGAACTTTGAAGTCCTGAAAATGACAAATTATTCACAAACTGAGTAGATCACTTTCAATATTCCTGAAACTGAGCTTGCCATTAATTGGATGACAGACCTGAATGATAAGTGCTGCGAGCCCAATCCGTTCTGCGGTCTCAGGAGGATTGTCACATTCTTTTGTGGCTGACCAGATAAAAGGAGAAAAGCCATTATTTCCCCAACAGGTACCCAAGGCTGCTGGTAGAAACTGGTACTGAGACTCTTCTTTATGAAGCGGTCTGCTTAGTTATAGGAGGCAATAGGAATATACTCTTCCTCATATCTTGACTATGGTTAACAAAATCAGGAAAACATATTTACATACGTTCATAATTTATTTATTAGAATTGTATCCTGCTGCAATTTTAAAAACCTCTTTGGAGGTTCAGCTTCCTTTTACACTTCTAACATACCGTGGCGTCAGCTATCATTAAATAACTTTATTTTTCAAAATGATTGCAGAAGTCTTTTAATAAATTGTTCAGATCTGCGTACTTGAGAGACCGCCTCCTGCCAATTACCTCCCTGCGACCAATTAGATCGCATAGATTAGGCCTCCTCCAAGTACCATCTGCCAGTCAGTGTCGACTGGCAACCACATGGAGGAGAGCCTTTTCAGTAGTAGCTCCGACCCTTTGGAACGATCTCCCTGTGGAGATTCGTACCCTCACCACCGTCCAGACCTTCCGCACAGCCCTTAAGACCTGGCTAGCCCGTCAGGCCTGGGGATAAAGATAATCTGTCCCCACCCGAATGATGAATGAATGTTGTTTACTATTTTTACTTTTATGTACTGTTTTGTGTCTATTGTCTGTACCCTCCCTTCCCCATTTTATGTAAGCCACCCTGAGTCCCCTCAGGGAAAAGGGCAGCCTATAAATACTAATAAATAATAATAATATGAAAGTTTCCAATATTCTTCAACTCTATACTGTGTAGCATTGCATATGAAAATTAATGGAGGCTTGTGCAATTAGATTCATGTTTAACGTTATCTTTTAGAGAAATAATGTAGAATGGAATTGTGTGGGAGACCTATCCAAGCAATGTCAGATATTAAAGCTACAACTGATAGATACAGAAGAGAAAAAAATAATGCAAAACGTTTCAAAATAGCAAAGTATCATCTATTAGTAAATAAATAAATAAATATGAACTGAAAAAACTAAATTATTCAAAGATGTCTTGAAAAAGAATATAATTTCACTGACTGACAGAATGCCATCAGAGTGATGAAAAGATCCAGATGTCTTTATTTGTAAAGGTTGAATTATTTTACTGATTACTTAAACCTATTTTCTTACTAGAGTGTGTTTTAAATATTGAAATATAGGGTACAGAAAAAGAGGTCCCTATATGGAAAGCAAAAGAAGCTGAACTAATTGTGGCTTAGACTGTGCTATAGAGTGGTGAAACACACGTACTTGTAGTCTTTTTTTCTAGAACTAGAATAAAATATTAATTTAACAGAGAAAATGTATTGGCTAACTTTTCGTTGAGGCACGTCTCTCTAATACTAGGGAACAAGTTTCATTTAAAACATCTTCCAAGAAAATCACTTCTCCTTGTCGGGTTTTCATGCCTTGAATTCTCCCAAAGGGCACATGTTGGCACCTACAAACATAGAGGACAAAAACATCAGTCCAGCTTATGCTCAACAACTCCTGATAACTGATGGGTCTAATAAACATCATAGATAAAAAGTGACATTCTCTTAGAGACAATGAACATATCCCGCAATAAGAATTGGCATTTTCATACGTTTAGAGTTAAACCTGATCGTGACCCGTCAAAAGCGCGGACAGCAAAAGCGCGATCGACAAAATCGCGCCTTTGACGTCATCACAGCGCGACGAAAAAGATCGAAAAATTCAAATAAAAATTAATAAAAATTAAATTAAAGCAAGCCGATTCACATAAAGGTAAGGGTTAGG
Source organism: Thamnophis sirtalis (assembly GCF_051295495.1). Lineage (NCBI taxonomy): Eukaryota > Metazoa > Chordata > Lepidosauria > Squamata > Natricidae > Thamnophis > Thamnophis sirtalis. Next base: position 116,833,789 of record NW_028261386.1, on the reverse strand, counting down.
GTTAGGGTTAGGGTTAGGTTAAGGGTTAGGGTTAGCTTTAGAGCGTTAGCGTTAGCGTTAGGTTAAGGGTTAGCGTTAGGTTTTTCGTTACTTTAACGGTTAGGTTTAGGGTTAGGTTTAGGGTTAGGTTTAGGGTTAGGTTTGGGGGGCTTAGGGTAAGGTTTTCGCTTTATTTTTACATTTTTCGAACTTTTTCGTCGCGCTGTGATGACGTCACAGCGCGCTTTTGTCGAGCGCGATTTTGTCCTACGCGCTTTTGTGGTGGAACCAAACCTGATCTCAGAAAAATATGCTACTTCCACCCTCCACCACAGAAGCTCTATTTCACAAGAGTTGCTAAAGTGAGGGAAAAGGGGTGAAGGAAATGCTGTAGATGCTGCTTTGAGCTTCTAAATGAAAAGTAGAACATGAATCTAATAAATAAACTATTAATCCAAGTACGAAGTGCTCTGTACTCACATATTACCCATGGTTGAAAACAGTTTCTCATACTCTACTTTTACATATGTAGGAGTGGAGGTTTGCTTTACAGTTTCAGACTTTATTCCCTCCAAAACAGGATTAGATACCAGATGTATCCACATGTGTACATTACATAAGCATTCTTTTATTGCCCATGTTACAGCTGTAATATGAACTATATATTTTTGAACAAGAAGCTCTACCATCTCAATAATTATGTAGGAAAGCTTGACATGGCAACAATGTGCCTTTATACACAGAAGACAGAGAACCAACACACACACACACACACACACACACCAACTTTATTTTTATTAACCTAATAATAATTTAACCTAAACCAGTTAGAGCAACTTCATATTTGCTTAACCACCAATCAATCACTTCCCAATGTGGTAATTTACATTAGAAAGGATGAATTTTCACCTTCTCCTATCTGCTGCTGCTGATTCAACACAAGGGTGGCTTTTCCTAAATATAAAATCTTCTCTGAGATGCGTATCTTCAATATTGAATGAGAATCTTAATGAAGTGGTTGCTGTTGAAGCATTCTATAAGCAACCAATTAGCCCTCCAGCAGGAAACAGAACTAATAGCATTCCACAGCCTTATACTGGAATAAAGGCAGATTCCAGAGCAAATACTGAAATGCTATATAAGGAAATTATCTCTCCATTTTCTAAATTTAATTTTTTTATTGCATGAATAATTTCATATGAGAGTTTAAGGATTCACAAAGGGTTTCCCCCTTGCAACAAACTCGATTTCATTGAGGGGCGCATCAGGGTTTTGTTTGATCTTGGGGGGGGGGGGGTCAGCTCAGCATCACTCGTGTCAGGGCGCCTGTGGTCACCCGAGTGTTCTGCCAGTGAAAACGGGCTCCCGGACTCCGTTTTTGGCTGCGACAGTTTCCTGCAATAATCTGCCAGCAAAAACGGAGCTCGGGAAGGCTGTCCATGACCCTCCTACAGTCCATTTTCACTGGCAACGGCACCGCGGACTGGTACTTTGCTATTTTCAGGATGGCCCCGTGGGCCAGATCTAAGCACCCTGCGGGCTGGATCCAGCCCCCGCACCTTGAGTTTGACAACCTTGCCTTACAACAAACCTCTTAGGTAAGCCAAATTAAGAGGGGTACAACACTTCCCAAGCTTCACCATGGATGGGATATCAACCTGGGTCACTTCTGCTCCTATCTAACATCTTAAGCACTGTTAATGTTCTTGCTTAAAATTAGTTGTTTTCTGATCTATCCCGAATGGTCAAATTCTTGCAATCCATACTCTGCCCATCTAAACATTTAGAACATTTGGTTTGTCACATTTTCCTCTTCTAATATTAAAAATACCATTGTTCAGTTTGTTTAAAAAAAACAAAAACACCTAAACATTTTGATATGTTCACATTTACCTTTCTGCCCAACTGAAACCAAGTAATTTCAGAATCTGGAACATCTGTTGAAAATGAGAGCTCTGACTTTTATCTGTCTTAGAAGAGGGGGAAAACAATTTAGTCATTTAGTGCATAACAATCAAATGCAAAAGAACATTGTCACAACTGATTTCCATGGAAAAGAATAATGCTATGAAAATTGAATTTATGTGAGTTTTTTTCAGAAAACTGGAAAAGTTCCGATGTTCAAATCATAAGTTGGGCAATGGAAAGCTTGAAATATTATTGATAATATTTCATATTATAACATTGTTTCACATTTAATAATAATAATAATAACAACAATAATATATTGTATATCATAATAATATATTAATACTATAACATTTTTGTTGTATATATATATATATAATATATTTCAAGCTATTTAGCTCTCATCAGCTAGCCATACCCTTACTGGGATTCGAACCTGTGCTGTAGTGCATCTTAGGCAAACGTCTTAGCCATTAAGCCTTATCAGCTGAAGCCAGGGAAGAAGTTATATATTTAGTGTTAATGGCTAAGACGTTTGCCTAAGATGCAATACAGCACAGGTTCGAATCCCAGTAAGGGTATGGCTAGCTGATGAGAGCTAAATAGCTTGAAATAGATCTATACTAGTCTCCCTTTATTTATTTATCAGCACAAATAAAACACAAATATAACAAAGGCAACAGTAAAAATATTGAGTTTCTGTCGTGATGGACTTTTGTGACGAGCCGATTGACAGATGATGGAAGCAGTTAGCTTCCTCCCATAATTGGGGCTTACCAGGGGTTGTGACACTAAACATATATAATATATTATATATACAATAAAGATTGTTCTTCCTGCATTAACTCAGAAAGCTCAAATGGTCCAAGAAGCTGCTGATATAGTTATACAGAGGAATTATTGAGTCTGTCATCTGTACACCTATAACTGTCTGGTTTGGTACAGCAACCAGACAGGACAGGTACAGACTTCAATGGATAGTTAGGACTACAGAAGAAGTAACTGCAGTAAACGGCGATTACTGTTCAACCCAATTAAAGGACACTTGGTTGGAAAAGACTAGTTTTGTCAAACAAGACAAGACATCGATCTGATGTCACTGAATTGCAGGTTTTCTGAATCTACCAGCAGTGCCTATCAAGCTTAGAGAAGTTCGGAATGATCCACATATGACCATAGATTCCTGAGATACAAATATTCTCCTTTATTGGGGAACAGCATATTATATCATTATTTTCTTAGAAAACGCTTACTTTTTGAAATGGTTAGCTCAAGTCTAATAAAATTTCTTGAAATGCTTAGATGCTTATAAAATGTACACCAACAAAGCAATTTATATAAAACATAAAATACCTACAACATATAACATAACATCAGGCTTATATTTTTCCATTCGGTCTATAGCAGCAGCAAGATCTCTGGAAATGAAACATGAAGAAATGATAAATCCTCCAAATGAAATATTCATTTATTTGGTTTTTCAAGTTTTATAAATAAACTTCTACTCTACCTTTCAAAATCATGAGCAGTTATATCTGTCCATCAACAATATTCTATTAAATATATCAATAGGATTAAAATAATGTGCTGTTTCCTGATAAACAATCACATAACATGCTTGCCTTGTTAAGTAAAGCGAAGTTCCATCACTTCGCATCACAGCAACCTGGTCTCCAGTTTCAGAAAGTTGAACTTTTCCTACTCCTTCTCTGAAAATGATGAAAAAAAGCATTGAACAATCTACTTGCAAGAAGGAATTGTATACTTGTTTTCTTAATATCCACTTCCATCCATCCATCCATCCATCCATCCATCCATCCATAACGCGCTCTACATGGGGCTGCCCTTGAAGAGTGTTCGAAGACTTCAGCTAGTCCAGAATGCAGCCGCACGAGCGATCGTGGGTGCACCCAGGTACACCCACGTTACACCTGTCCTCCGCGAGCTGCACTGGCTACCCATTAGTCTCCGAACTCGCTTCAAGGTGCTAGTCGTTACTTATAAAGCCCTACATGGCATCGGACCTGGGTACCTGAGAGACCGCCTCCTGCCAATTACCTCCCATAGACTTATCAGATCGCACAGACTAGGCCTCCTCCGGATTCCATCTGCCAGCCAATGTCGGCTGGCTACTTCCTGGGGGAGAGCCTTCTCTGTTGCAGCTCCAGCCCTCTGGAACGAGCTCCCCGTGGAGATCCGGACCCTTACTACTCTCCCGGCCTTCCGCAAAGCCACTAAGATCTGGCTGCTCCGGCAGGCTGGGCAGCTGTTGAAATAGCCAGCCCAATGATAACTATGAATGTTGTTTATTTTAAATTGTTGTTTGTCTATTTGTCTATTTATCCCCTTCCCTTGTTTATTGTAAGCCGCCAGGAGTCCTTCGGGAGTGGGCGGCATACAAGACCAATAAAATACAAATACATCCATCCAATAGATCAATGATGGTGAATCTTTTAGACACCAAGTGTTCAAACTGCGTGAAAGGTGTGCATGTGGGTGGGCACACATGGACGTGCACGCGCATGCGCAGCAGGGCCCCAAAGACCAGCTTGCTGGTGGGAAGCTGGGCATCCCAACACTGGCAGTGTGGCAAGAGATAAGATCTTTTTCTTCCATGAGCTTCTGCTTTGTCATTTGCAGGGAAATGGAAGCTCACGGAAGAAACGCCACAGAAAACTGAGCCGAGGCAGTGGAGTCATAAGTGCCATAGGTTTGCCATCACGGCAATAGATGATAGCTAGATAGCTAGACAGACAGTCTTCTGTTATATCAATAATTAAGATTTTAAGGATATTGCAAGAAAAATATAAAAATTCTTTGAAGTTGTGGTTTAATGTTAATGGGAAGTTAAAAAAAGGCAATTATAAGCCCTGAAAAATAGCTCAGTGTGTTTTTTACAAGTGCTCCCCCCCCAAACAAAAAAGAAAGTTACATCCCCATGTATATAATACACCCCCAATTTACCTACTGCAGCCCTCGTACACCTGGACAATACAGAAAAACAGCCCCTGTCACCAAAAGGTTTCTTATTATCTCATTTCATTATCATGTACAAAAGACTCCGCCTCCTCCAAAGCTGTTGGGGTAATAAATTGTAGCTTGTTTTCCCCAACTTCTTATTTACTGCTATACTCAAAATTGGTTCTGTGATTAAAATAAAAGCTGGTTTAATGAATCAAATTTAAAATGGAAGATTTGACATTAGCTTCTTCAGTAGTTAATCAGAAATGACTTTGAATCACATGTTTGAATTAAAACACAACAAAAATATAGATCTTGGGGAAATAACATTCCTTTACAAATTACAATGGCAAAGGAAGAAAAGGAAGAAGGGAGATCTGAATACGATACATATGTTCAATTCACATATACACTGACTGTACTCCTGTGTACATATACTCCTATTTGTGTTCCGGAATTTTTGAGGCTAGGTTGGATTAAAAAAAATATCTCAGAATTCACAGACAAGCATGGCTAATGTTAGTTCTGGCTGAAAAAGAAAAAGATTTAGCTCCATAGATCTGGAGACATCTAGTTAGGTAAGATTGTCCTAAAGAACCTTTATGGTAATACATAAAAAAGACCACAGAATGTCAAACAGGGTATTGATGACTTTCCTTCTGTCCTATGCAGTCTGCTGGATGGAAGGAAAGGTGCATATGAAAGTATGAGGCGCTAGCTGGCAGTTCACCATTTACCTCAGGCCTGCAAGTTTTATAAACATTTCAGATTCCATTTTTCATCTTAAAGATGTATACTACCCCTCCACACACACACACAATAAAATATCCCTAAGTGAAACTTTTCTCTGTATCTTTATCAGGGGTGGGTTTCAACTGGTCCGCAGCGGTCCGCGCGGACCGGTTGGTTGGTGTACCCGGAAGTAAATAACTTCCGGGAATGCCAAAAGGCCCACCCGCATGCCCTCGCTCCTTACCGGTCTTTAAAGGCTTCTGCGCTTCCACGCAGGCGCATGGCACATACAGCGCCTGCACGATTCTCCGCGAGCAGCTGGAGCATCGTGCAGGCGCTAAGACGCATGCATGAACTGCGCGCGTGCACGAGGACGCCGCCGGCCCCGTTCCAACCTGTACCGGTTGGAACGGGATTAGCAATCCACCACTGATCTGCATGTCAGTATTCACAAAGTTACATTAATTATTTAAAACAGCAAATAGTAAAAATATAGTTCAAACAAATGGTCCAACTTTAAATTGATATAGTTTTGACTCAACATACAATACATTAAGACAGAATAAACAGGCATTTCAAAAAACTGGAAATAAAGAATTCATTCATACATTTTCATAAGAAGTCCTTTTGCATCCAGTCTCTTTAGAACGTCTTTGCTTTTCTCTTGATAAAAGGATTCTCCAGAATATTCATCAAAGTAGATTCCCAGACGCTGGACAACCCATCAAGAAAAGAGGAAAATAATTATGATCAGCAAGAATAATCTCAACTATGAGCCTTTCGACAAAAGGCTGTAAGCCCCAGAATTCCCTCAGCACAGCCATGTAATCTTTGCATTTCTGATGGCTTCCTGCTTGAAAACGTTTTAGAGTCTGAACCAAAATAGACAGACCAAATGAAAATGGAACTTAAAAAATAATAATCAAGAGATATGGGGGAAAAAGAGAGAAAATCATACCATCGTGTAGGAATATTGCAAAACTTTGTCAAATTTAATTGCTGACATTTATATTATTGTTCCATTACCATGCTATTAATTCGCAAAAGGTTTTTTTATATTGAATTCTACCCTACAGATATTCCACTAAATCAGCAAGACTCCATATGCAAGTTATGTGAAACAAAAAACTAAACAAAAATAATGCATCAGAACAGTATTTTACTCCAAATGACACACACTTATCCATCTCATGTATCTCTTTACATCTGCTTCATCTATCCTTGGCCATCTTAACTATAACTGATCACAAATATTTTGTTAAGATTTTACAATGCAATTTATTTCTACATTGTCAATTATTGCTTAATAAAGTTCACTTACAAGAAATATATTTTTATTTCTTAGTTAATTAAAGTGCACTTCCATTAATGTCAATATACCAATGCTGCATACTTTTATTTTTATTTAAGTATGCTATGTCTCTATTGCTGGATTTTGTTACAGATGGTTCTAAGCTGGTTATTCAGTAAAATAAAGTTATTTCTCTTCCTGACTCATATAGTGGAAATTTTAAGGGCGCACATTTTTTCAGAAATACAAAGATATTCAAGTGTCGTTATACCTAGAATGGGGTAATTCCTAAACATTGAAAGAAAAGATTCAAGTCATCACCTTATATACCCGAGCATATTCTTCAATGCTAACATCTCTAAAATGCTGCCACAGTGACACAGCGGCTTCTTCTTGTGCTTCCAATTTTCTAAAGAAATCTTGTGCCAGAGTTTTTATGCTTTCATCCTCTTCTGAAGCTTTGTTGACCTGTACATAAACCTGTATAAAAATCAATGAAAAATACAGGACAATTCAATCTGACAATTCAGTCTTCTCCATCAAGAAAAGATTATAGTCCATGGTGAAATATTTACTTTGTATGCAAGACATTCCAGATTCAAAATCCTGTAATCTTTACCACAATGACAAGGAACACAGGAAGCTCAACAAGGAAAAACTGCTACCCACAATATACAAGAGCTGATACCTCTCTCCAGAAAATGGCAGACTCCTAGTCCATATTCCTTGGCTGTCAGCCTTGCTGATTGGGACTGGTGTCCAAGAATACTTGGTTATTTACTTTAATTTTCCACCACGCCATCTTCCTAATAAATGTCATTTCCTTAAAGAAGGAAAAAAGGACATGTTTCTACTTAGCCCACTGAGCAAAACCAAACAGTTATAGGAGCATAGGAAGCTGCCATATAGAAGGCCAACTCATTTGTTTGGCCACTATTCACTGTGCCCTGATTGCTAGTAGTTCTCCAGGTTCTCCGTGGCACGACAAAACCGCGGTCCACTAAAGCGCGCCCGATTAAAGCACGTACGTGACGTCATCAGCAGCGCGACAAATAAAATTAAAAATAAATTAAATTAAAATTAAAATAAAATTAAAGCAAGCCGATTCACATAAAGGTAAGGGTTAGGTTTAGGGTTAGGGTTAGGTTAAGGGTTAGGTTTAGGGTTACGTTAAGCGTTAGGGTTAGGTTTAGGGTTAGGTTAAGGGTTAGGTTTAGGGTTAGGTTTGGGGGGGTTAGGTTTAGATTTACGCGTTAATTTTAAGTTTACCGCTCACAGCGTGCTGTTTTCGTCACGCTGTGATGACATCACATACGCGCTTTCGTCGAGCGCGCTTTAGTCTATGGCGGTTTTGTGGTGGAACCCAGGTTCTCAGGTGATACCTTCTCATTCTATTTAGTTAAATAACCCAAAGACTGAACTTGAAAATCTACGCGCAACACAGTTTTTACCATTTTTAAGGAATTCATTTTGTTCCAGAAGTCTGGTAATACAAACAGGAAAGCAAAATAAAAATATTAAAAAAGAAAGAATTGTGGGGTCGATACTCTTATGTTCATTCACATTATGATTCTAGCAGAGTGCCACTATATTAACATACCTCAAAAAGATGCTGCAAAGGATTAGATTTTAGTTTTTCTTCAGATCCAAACCACTGGAAGCCAGCTCCCAACAGCCCTGAAAAAAGTAATTATTTCACATATAACAAAATATTTTTTTTATAAATAAAATCAGCAAATAATTTGCCCTTTTTCTATTTTCAGTAATAAAAATGTGGATGGTAAAATCATTTAAATTTATAAAGTAAGTCTCAAGATTACACTAACCAAAAACACATTTGTGCATGCTACAAATTTCAACTCCCACAGAATAAACCACTGGCGATAAGGATATTGACCAAGTGACATGCAAGTTCTATAAAAGGACATAAAATGTGTAACTTAGATACTGAAACAGGATTTGTACTGGCGATAGGCAAGGATGTGCATAAAACAAAGGCACAAAAAATTTGTCCTGCATGGCACAAACCTACTCATACCTAAAGATTGACTTTTACATCATTAAAAGTATGTGATAGTGTGGCAATATAGCATCATACAGTGTGGGGGGAAATGCATAATGAACGTAAGGAATGAAGAAGCAAAAAGAGGTTACGCGGGAGGAAACTAAGTTGCTAAGAAATGGTGTATTCCCAAAATTAAGCGGTAGTTTTCTACACACAGAGGATCCAAATCAACTTATCCTTAGATGTTTATTCTTTACTTACTGATTTCGAAGCAATCTCAATCAGAAAGTGATTCTAGCTCGCTTACAGAATAGGATTAAAAATAAAAACACACACAACCCAAACACAATAGAAGAATAAACTAATATACACCCCACCAACCACCACATTTGGATCATCGCCCTATATTTTTGAAGATCCATGAAAACATAGCCCTTCCTCAAGACATTTGGGGATCTTTGAAGAACTCACTGAGATTACTAGTAGCATATCAGGGCCTTCCTGTTGTTATGTTATTGATTTTTTAAAGCATATTTTAAATTTATGCTTATTATTTCTCAGTCACTATAAATTTTCAAAAATGTAGACATGTATCTGAAGGGACACAGAAATAAACAAAATATCCTGGACTATGGAGAGTCTCAGTCAACCAGCTCATGATTGTCCCAGAGGTATATTTTCAGGAGGCAACTGGACTTTCTGGTTTTTTTCTTTGAGGCCATTTTGCTTTTCATTCAGGAATCTCACCATCCAGTCAGAGATGAAAAAGCTTCTTGGACGAGAAGCAAAATGTCTTAAAAACAAAACAAAACAAGAAAGTCCAATTGCCTCCTGAAAAAGCACCTTTGGGATAAACTATCCTGCTGTTGCAGATCCTCCCCGATGCTGAGGAGTCCCGATACCCGCAAATTAACAATGGAAGTCTGCACTGTAAAAATGACCATATATAGATGTTTATGAATCTGGCTTACAGAGTCCTGAATCCTGTTTGTCATGTAAGGATTCACAACACAAATGTTCCCATTCAATGTGTAGAGAATGAAGGGGATTAGGGACAGGGGGAGCTGTGTCGTATCAGCGCCTGGGACTATTCCAAGAGCCAAGGTGGCGCAGTGGTTAAATGCAGCACTGCAGGCTACTGCTAGATCAGCAGGTCAGCGGTTCAAATCTCACCGGCTCAGGGTTGACTCAGCCTTCCATCCTTCCGAGGTGGGTAAAATGAGGACCCAGATTGTTGGGGGCAATATGCTGACTCTCTGTAAACCGCTTAGAGAGGCCTGAAAGGCCTATGAAGCGGTATATAAGTCTACTGCTATATTCTGCCGTGAATAGTGGACCTCCCTTTGTGTCAATAATGTGAAAGGCGCCACCGAGGCAGCCAACACAATCTAATGTTTGGACGTCATTGTTTGCATACTGATCAGATTACCTGCAGATCAAACTCGGGATATTGAATCTATTTTAGATTTGGGCAATATTAAACTCTTTGCTTTGCATTCTTGCTTCATTTCATTAACAAACAGTAATTTCTACTACTTTGCAAGGGTAGAAGAATAATTTAATGTATAAATCACAATTATTTTCATATTCTGAATGTTAAAAGGAATTTCTACAGTTAGCTATTTACATAATTTCTTCAGCTCTCTCCTCCTCCCTATATTATTTCCCTTTTTTGCTTATCTTTTTTCATTTAATTTCATTGTGAATTCTTGAATTAAACAGTAATTTTTTCTTACACAGAGATTTCCCAGGTTAATTGCTTGTGCTCTGTAAGAAGACACACTGGGAGCTAAGTGTGGCAATAAAAGCTAAAATACAATTGTTAAACTCAGACATTATTATCTGATCTCAGTCTGCGAGGAAATGGTGCACAGACTGTAAATATGGAATTAATAAAGCTAGGTTAAAACCTATTCAAAATAATAACTGCAGGAAAACAGAAGCTTTGTGCTAACAGTTTGCTTGCCCAGCAGATTTCAGAAGGACACAATTTAAAACCAAACACGTCCAATCATAGAAACAGTGACAAGAGAAACAATAATGAAAACAATAACAGAAACTAATTATTATAGTAATATACCAGGGAAGATCTGCTATTTCAAAAAAATATGAAATTTTGATGTTTTGAGCCACGATCATATAAACTCAAAGCACCCTGGAACAAATATCGAATGTCAGGCATGCCTCCTTCAATATCCAAGAAAGAAAAACCTCAACTCCATTTGAATAGAGATAAAGTACTTTTACTAGATATGAATTGAAAGCAGCGAAAAGGAAAGCAAGATCTGAGCCAAAAAGGCACAAACATGTACATATCAAACGTTTACCCAGCACCCACTCCCACAATTCCCCAAATGAATGTCCAATCTGCATCTTCCTAAGGTGTCATGTGGGGTGCATCTTCAAAAAGCCTCATCAGGTTGATATACGAAGATGGTTGGCCTTGACCAAGTCCAAACACAGGCCACCAGCATGTGCAAAAAATGGTGAGAACAAAACTCCCTTCTTCATAACTCCTCCAGCATCACATAATTCCCCTTCCCAAATATCTCCAGCCCTTTCCCTCCCTGTTTCTATGGCAGCCGATAGCAAGCAAGGAAAGTAGAGGCTGACATTGGGAGTTTCTTGCATGGAAGTAAAAGATTATTTTCTTCAACTGAAATAATATATTTTTCCATAGAACATTAGGATCTCACTATACATGGGAAATACAATCCCAGAACAGCTCTACAGTCAAAAGAACCTGGCTGTTCTGGAATTTGTTACTGAGAAATATAAAAAGTTTCTTGCACTCACATTCTTATTATTTTTTGGTGTAATCAAGCATGTATAGATACAGATGGGATGGTTCAATACCTAGGTCTCGTTTTATGGATTTTTAGAATGAAGTCCAGTGATTTATCTTTAATGTATAGAACAATTATCTTAAAGAGCAAAGGAATTTACAAACTGTACATGTCAGTGTTCTCAGTTTTTTAAAAAATAACCTAATCAGTCTTGGCCAGCTTTGGGTCCTGCATTTCCACAATAGAATTGAAATCTTTTCATTTAAAAAAAGCTCATTATGACAAGGTTAAAAATAAACAGCAATAGATTATGTTACACTAACCATAAGACCGATTTAAAAAAAATATTTACCAAACTGCATGCCCCAGTCTCCAAGATAATTGATTCTTGTTACTTGATGCCCAATCGCTTCGTTGATATTTGCTATGAAATTCCCTGAAAATAAATCACAGTAGTTATTTGTCCCAGTTGTATTCTTATCTCCAAACGATCATTGTATGTAATCTAATCTCTCTTTTCAATTTTTTTTAATTGTACGGGTACAATCAAAAGTCAATTACTGTTTGAAGATACAATTAGTATTGCTACCAAACAAGCGATGGTTACGATTGGTCCTCAAAGTTCCAGTCATCCCAGCATCCCTCTAGTCATGGTATCATGATGTGCCAAATGGCTCACACTTACAACCAGCACAACACCATGCAGTCACATGATTGTCATGTGACCTTCCCTGGCAAGTTCCTATTACCTAACTTTAATAAGAAGAACTATGAGTCCACAATAATAAATTTATGGGAATGCAAAACAGAAGGAGAAAATTTCGAGGCTTGAAAAGAACTGATTACTCCTGTAGGCTATAGTTTTTTATAGCTTTTATTTAATATATATTATGTAGAAAGGTTACAAGTTGATTCTGAGTTTTTCTTTTGAACTTTTCAATCATCTAAAGTTCTTAGATGCAAAATAATTCATTTTCGCTGTTTCAACATTTGAGTTAAAACTAGCTGGTTATTTTTTTCCTTATTCCCAAAGTCATTTTTAAAGACTTTGATTCTATCTCAATCTGTTCCTCTTTTGAGAAACTTCCAAAATGCACATAAGACTCATTCAAAGCAGCTCAAAGCTTATCATGTAGCCTAAGACTAAATATTAAGTAATTAAGATTAAACATCAGCACCTACTGTTCATAGGATAGTTACAAATACTGTCACTTAGACTACATCACCATATTCAGAAGCTTTCCTCATTTATAGGCTACTATTTAGTTATATTTAGATATTACCTATTAATGTAGAACGCAGGTGGCCAACATGAAATTTCTTTGCAATGTTGGGTGAACTGCAAGAAATGTGAACATTCATCATTTAGGTTCCATTCCTCACCTTCCAAAAAAGGAATAGAGATGTCAAACCAGACTTTCCCTCAAAACCTATTTATTTATAACCCTCCCTTCATTATTTTTACAAATAAGTAAAGGTGGTGAACATATCCAATACAGCTTCCTCCTATTTTCTCCCCAACAGCATCCCAGTAAGGTAGGTTGAGCTGAGAGAAAGAAATCGGCCCATGGTAACCCATGGCTTTCATGGCTAAGGGACAAAGTTATTCTCCATTTAGTTCATACTGTGAAGCATGTAAAGGAAAACACGAATGAGATGCTAATAAAGGCAAACAATATAATATGTCAGAGTAAACTGAATCCGTGACCCGTCAAAACCGCGGTCCACTAAAGCGCGCCCGATTAAAGCGCGTACCTGACGTCATCAGCAGTGCGACAAGTACGACCGCGGAGAAAAAAGGGCGCTTTAAAAAGCGCTTTTAAAGCAAGCCGATTCACATAAAGGTAAGGGTTAGGTTTAGGTTTAGGTTAAGGGTTAGGTTTAGGGTTACGTTAAGCGTTAGGGTTAGGTTTAGGGTTAGGTTAAGGGTTAGCGTTAGGTTAAGGGTTAGGTATAGGGTTAGGTTAAGGGTTAGGCTTAGGTTTAGGTTTAGGTTTAGGTTTGGGGGGGGTTAGGTTTAGATTTACGTGTTAATTTTAAGTTTACCGCTCACAGCGTGCTGTTTTCGTCGCGCTGTGATGACGTCACATACGCGCTTTCGTCGAGCGCGCTTTAGTCTACCGCGGTTTTGTGGTGGAACCAACTGAACCATGGGCATTTCCACTGCCAATAAACTAAACACTTATGAACAAAATCAATATTGAAGGACATCCTTCAGAAATATATACTGAATGTTAAACCACAGGTCTTTAACAAACAAACAAAAAAAACAACAACCCCAAATTGTACTTTGCATTCACGATCTTTCCTATATTGCAATACAAAATAAGAAAATTGTGTCACAACTGATGTGGAAGTCTGCATATTCATTCAAAGAAAACTGAATCTGAGTATATCATATGTTCAGACGTAAAAAAAAATGATTTCAGTACTCCCTAAACCAAAGTGCATTCTTTACTAGAAAGTAATGAACCAAACCAATCTTAGGGCAATGAATCAATGCTGATTTTCAGACTTATATAACCTATTTGTAAACCTGCATGGCATTTTAATCATGCTCCAAAATAAACAAGCCTGTATACTCACCTAAAATCAATCAGAACTTTTCTTTTTTGCAAGTCTGAAAAAAGTTCACTCTTTATTCCATATTCAGAGCCGTCTTCAAATACTTGCTGCAGCACTGTCTTAGGAAGCAAAATACACATAGCTACAATGGGAGTAATGAATTAAGCGATCGTTTTAAGACTAAGGTAATGCCTTTCATTGATATTTGCAAGATCATGAATCTCTCATTCCACAAAAATCTTCAAAGACTTCACAGCAGCTAAGCAGACATCTGCAAATGCTTTTCAAATGCACAGATAGCAAACAGCCAATGCTAATTCATCGTTTTGAGTTTTGATTATTTTTTTGAACTGAGAACCCTCATTTTTCAATCTGCCCATGCTCTATTCATAAAACATGGTATTCATATCCATATAATTATATTTTTAAATAAGTTAGCAATATTATGATTAACCTTATTATATCAATAATTACTTGTTGATATAAATAAGAACATTAATACTCATGCAAAAATGAATCATTTTTTTTTTTAAAATCCTGCTTTTAGATAATTTCTACTCCTTTTTATCTAATGTGTTTATTTGTAAACTGAATTTTATTATTTTATATTTTTAAACTTACGTCATTGGGAAGATCATTTAAGTTAAAACTATGGAATAGGAACTAAATGCTCTATATGGGTATCTATTATAGAAAACACTAGCTTCAAATTTAGCATGTTTTTTTTTCTATTCTACAGTTCATAAGACATTAGCTCACCTTTGCTAATAAGTCTCGATTTATTGTGAAATCTACCGTTCCTTTACCTGGGCTGATTTGGCTTACGACTGCATCACATTTTAGCTAAAATAAAAATAAAGCATATAGACAGAAGATTATGAGATTAAGATTAAGATTTAGTTTATTTGTATGCCGCCCTTCTCCGGGAGGGACTCAGGGCAGCGAACAACTCAAAAGGGGAAAAGGGGATACAAACACAATACACGTAATTAAAATACACAAGAGTCATGCAGCCATACAAGTCGAGAGGGGAGGGGAAGTCATCAACCCCAGGCCTGCTGGCACAGCCAGGTTTTGACGGAAGGCCTGGAGAGAGGTGAGGGTCCGAATCTCCGCGGGGAGTTCATTCCAAAGGGCCGGAGCTGCTACAGAGAAGGCCCTCCCCCGGGTGGTAGCCAGATGGCATTGGCTGGTAGACGGAACCCAGAGGAGGCCGACCCTGTGCGATCTAACGGGTCTATGGGAGGTAACTGGCAGCAGGCGGTCTCTCAAGTACCCAGGTCCAATACCATGAAGGGCTTTATAAGTTACGACTAGCACTTTGAAGTGTATCCGGAGACCGATCGGTAGCCAGTGCAGCTCGCAGAGGATAGGTGTAACGTGGGTGTACCGAGGTGCATTCTGGACGAGTTGTAGTCTCCGAATACTCTTCAAAGGCTGCCCCATGTAGAGCACATTGCAGTAGTCCAGTCATGTTAAAATAAATAGAATTATCTTGTACACTGTATTATGTAACTACACATTTTCAAGCAGCCTCTGCAAGGAGGGTAAGGAAGTAGAACAGCATTGCACTGGGCAGCCTGCTATTTTTCTATGTGAATTTTCACACGGAGCAAGTACATTCCAAAGGGGCGGAGTTTGCATCAAAATGCCGCTGTGTCTTTCTGACAAAAATAGCAAGAAATTGTACACAACGTTGTTTTCAGGTGTTGTTATAGCAACTGTAGCTGGGTCATCCATGCAAACAGTATTTAACTGTATTTCAAGCAAATTTTGAAAGACCGTAAATTGCAATTGTTGAAAGGTAAGAATGACTTTTTTCTTTTCACTGGTAAAAACAGCAGGGTAAAGAATTGACCCTCCCAAAGCCTTTGTAATCGATGGATACTATTTTTCATAGTATTTATGCAGGACAAGACATTTGATAAGCACTTTTTATTGATGCTTCCAATCAATGCTTCTTACTACATACCTTGTTTGCCAGCTCTTCTGCCTGAAGATTAATATCTGAAGTTGTGTAATTTGTAGAAATTGCATCTAATACAGGACTCATAGAAAATTGGAAATCAGCAGTTTGCCTTTGAAAAAAAAAAGGGGAGAAATGTAAAGGTTCAGACTTTTTTCGTGACAGAGGGATCAGGATTCCTCAGGTTTAGAGTTAACATAGCTAGAAATTACTATAGTAACTTCATCTCCAAAAGTTTCTGAAGCAGCAAATAATCTGTGAAACCAATATTCCTAGTTAACAATATACAAGCTAGACCTTGTAGTTCCTATTATTCAAACGCTATAGGTCATAAAGTAACACTTAAGAGATCTGTTTGCCCAAATGATGCCTAATGTTAACCACCCTTATGGAAACGTTAGGAACTTTTAGTCTCTCAGATGTTGCTGAACTACAACTTACAATAGTCCTGGACAGCAATGCAAGGGTTACTGAGAATTACAGTTCACGAACATCTGAAGATCACTGATACTACTCCTGTGTCTTAAGTAATGCTAAAAATAATGTGAATTAGAAACAGAGATTGAATGAGTTAGGACTTTATCCCTAGTTTTATTTCCTATTTTATATATATATGACAAAAGAATCTCAAGAAATTAAATTCTAAAGTATAAATATCCTACCTATTTTTTGATACTGGAACAGCAGAGATTGATTTTATCAGGTTTTCTGGGGGGATCTTCAAAACACGTGAAAGCTATTTGAAATAAAATTGCCAAATTTAGTGCGGAAGAATAAACAGGCAACAACAATGTCATCGTTTTATCTTCTATTTCATTACATTAATTTTTTTTTCACATATAAACACATACAGAGGCTACATTCTTGCATGCAGAGATGGAGATTCATCTTTCTTTCCTATTTCCATAAGAACTGACCAATATTTATTAGAAGAATGAATGCAATGCATCAGGGGTCCCCAACCTCCAGCTATGATTGGGTCATGGCCTATTTGGAATTGGGCTGTGGAAGCAGCGGGTGAGCGCAAGCACAGCTGCATTCACCCAAGCAGCAGACGGGTGGGTGGGTGGGAAGGCGCAAAGCTTTATTTGTGCAAGCTGTGGGCATGCCTGCAATTGGAGCTGTGTATGCATACATGCGCACGCTACTTGCACACAACCATTCCCTCTCACCTCCGCTCCCCCCAGATTCGTGAAACCGTAAAGGTCGGGGACCACTGTCATATATTATCCTTTGTGGAACTGGAATTATTTTTTGTATCGAAGATCAGCAGTCAGATAAAAATGTACAGCTTCACTATACATTTCCTTTCTGGAAATGGAATTATCTTTTCCACTGAAGATCAACATTCAGATAAAGAACTACAGATTTGAATCCAGAAGGTACAGGGACTTCAAATCCAAGCAAGCTGCTGTAAGACAAGTGAGGGATTATCTATTGCTCCCTTTTAGGTAGCAGCACCATACTTGAATATGGACAACTACCCAACTTGAAGCAGATCTACATAAGGAACAAGAAACAACAGAGCAATGATTCCAATATGGAAACAATCCCTGCAACAACACTACATACCTACTTTGCCCCTATACCAACATCACAGATCCCAGCAAATACCTACAGAGAATTAGATGTTGTCTTGATGTGTTCATCTTCCAGTTCACAAGAATCAATATACATAAATTTGACATCAATACGTAAACCAAGGGCAAAGCTCTATCGGAGCATTTCAGTCTCCCAAGACATTACAAGACAGACCTCAAAGTGATATTTTTTGGAAAAGCATGTCTTAGTAGCATAGATTGTTAAATGTGGAAAGGTTTCATGGTATTTAAAAAGGAATCAGAAAACACAGTTTTTTTCCATATATTATAAATTCATAGGTAAAGGTAAAGGTTCGCCTCGCACATATGTGCTAGTTATTCCCGACTCTAGGGGGAGGTGCTCATCTACATTTCAGAGCCGAAGAGCCAGTGCTGTCCGAAGACGTCTCCATGGTCATGTGGCTGGCAGGACTAAATGCTAAAGGTGCAGAGAACATGGTTACCTTCCCACCAAAAGTGGTTCCCATTTTTCTACTTGCATTTTTACATGCTTTCGAACTGCTAGGTTGGCAGAAGTTGGGACAAGTAACGGGAGCTCATTCCATTACGCAGCACTAGGGATTCGAACTGCCGACCTTTCTGATTGACAAGCTCAGTGTCTTAGCCACTGCGTTCCTTATAAATTCATAAAGAGGTGTAATTTCTCTCATAAGTAACCTACATTGCCTAATCAACCTACCCATCTTAGCATCTGATGAAGTGAGCTGCAGCTTATGATAACTCACACTTTTTTAAAATAAAAATTTTCATTGGAAAAGGGGCCGCCAAATTCCTGATATTTCCCCCCCTGCGGAAGGAGTACATTACAGAGGTTTTTGAACAATATTTTCAAAAATATCTCTTTGAAAAAATAGGCAGGTATTTCAGCATCTCTGGCATGCCAAAGGACAATGCATTACTTTACTGATGTCCAAATAAATTATATACACAGCATTTCCCGGATGCATGGAACAGTTTGCCTTCTGGAGTTGTGGGTGCTCCATCGCTGGAGAAAACACTGGACAGTCATTTATCTGTGATAGAATAAGCTCTCCTGCCTTGGGCAAGGGGTTGGATTAGAAGACCTCCGAGGTCCCTTCCAGCCCTATGATTCTATGAAAAAGGACGATCAATACCTGGGCAGCAATGCACTTCCGGAAACGACACCTCGCCATCGTTCTCGTTAGAGCGGCGCTCTCCGTTTTCCCATTCCTCCGTCATGGAACAGCCCACTTGCGGGGGGAGGAGCCACTCCAGCCTGACTTCCCTTTCTGGTAACAGAGGGCGGGCGCAGAACCCGCCTCAGAAAAAGAATGCGCAGATGACGAGCGCTAGACCGTACCGTTCGCAGGGAGGGGAAGAAACGGCTGCACGCCGCTGATCCCGGAAGAGGGGACGGGGGATAGAACGGGCTCCCTACCGGAAGTCCGTTCGCGAATGTTGGCGGGTCTATTTTTGTGCCGGAGGAGGCTTCAGCCTTCGCTATGAGCACGTGCTCTGTTTCCAAGGTGAGTCAGAGGGAGAGGGAGTGGATTTAGTCCCCTCCCTCGAGGCATCTAATGGACGCCTTGCTTTCGGGTCCGCGGGGGAGTTTCAGTTCGCGATCCTGCGGGTCGCTTATTAAGAAAAGCTCACTTTTTAGCTATTGCATATTTTGTTCTTAGATATATGCAATATATTCATGTTATGGGTAGCTTTTAAAACAGTGTTCTCTTCATACTTTCTCTGAAAGCGAATCTATATCAATGGTTTCTTATGAGAATAAACAGTATTTATCAAATGACCCTGTCATATTTAAAGGTTTTTTTAAACATAAAATATCTAGTAATAAAAAGGCAGTAAATAAGAACAAACTCTTATTTTGTTTGATTGTACATATTTTTTGAAAATGTTATTTATTGTTTTGAAACTATGAACATTGTAACGTTGTGTAAGATATATAATTTTATGCAATTCATATTGAAGTAAAATATCTTGAAAAGTATTTTTCCTACCACGAAGAAAACATTCTAAAAAGTCCTTTATGAAACAGTGGCACTTGCAGATACTCAATTCTTTGTAAAAATGAATGTGTCATATTTGTTAGTCCACTTAATAAATCCTTTGCTCATCTTAGAATAAATCTCTGATTGTTCTTTGTTGAGACATTAGGGAATATGTGCACAATAAAATGTAATTATCTTCCTTTGATGCCTGCCCTAGGGAAGTCCACGCGGAATTCACATACTTGTTTTTAACTTGAGTTGATTTGGCCCACAAACACACATGATTTCTTATGTACTATTTGGAGTAGCTCATTCACATCTACTTAGTTTACTGAAAACTGCAGTGTTAAAAATAACTATATAAATAAAAGATAGTGTTTCTAGATTGCAAAAGATTGAAATTTGGAGGAGCAAATGATAACAAAGGAAATATAAAATTAAATAAGTGCCTCACTTATTCTAGGTCATTTCTGTCCGTGTAGGATTAGAACAAAATATGTAATGGAATCAATACTTCTCTCTCTCTCTCTCTCCCCACCCCTCTTTAGGGCTGCTTTGTATTCAAGCCAAATTCTAACAAGAGGAAAAGGTCTTCAGCAGGTTAGTGTGAAATTTTCCTGCAACAAACTGAAAATTACATGACTGCTTATTTTTTGTCTGTAGTAATATGAAAAATATGAGTGAGAAAAACTGAGGGAAACACTACCATTTTAACATGACAATGAAACACAAATGAGAGATTATGCTTAGAGGGGAAAAAAACAGAAGAATAGTTTGTATATATAAATACAAATGTGGCTACATACTCTTCAAACAAAAGTTTTATTTCATCTTGAGCTTTGTTTTCTAGCTGCAGATTTGAGCTTGTGTTTAAATTCCTCTCTCAAATGAAAAGAAATAAATCGCAATATTTTTTTCAGTGCGCTCTTAATTTTTTCTCTGAGAACTCTTAATTTACGAATACTGAGAGTGAATGCTATCTTTTTCTGTTTTGTTTTTTTAGCTGACTATTTCAGTAAGGGAAACAATGACTTGGATAATAGTGAGTTACGACTTGATACTTGCCTGTTGTTATGGAAACAAATTAAATCTGAAACAGCGGTGAGTATTGCTTTTAATGTTGAATGAGGAAATGGATTTCATGTCTGTTCTCTTGAGATCACAGTGAATGTTGCTTGTACAGGGAAAGGCTTCTCACTGTAAATAGTTCTGTTACATGTACTGGCAACTGGCTGTTTGCTATCAGCACTGTGATAGTTACAAAGGGAGACAACACTTGTCATAACTCACACCAGAATTCTGTATTTATATGAACTGAATGACTCTTCTCTTGAGACATTTTTCTGTCAATGACACATGCTGCTATAAAGCATGGATATTTCTCTACAGTTACAAGTTGAATCCATATCACTTCGAATGAAAATAACCACAATACTTTTCTGCTAGAAAATGAGGAATGGATGATACGCTGCTTTAGCTCCCCTTTCCTTTGGTGTCCCACAATACATCTTACCAGTTCTGAAAGCTTTTTCAACCTCTTGAGCAATACGAGAAGGATAATTAGGGCTGCAGGAAAAAGTGTGAATTATAAAAAGTGATGACTCTTGTTCTCTCTCCTTTATTACTTGCGAAACCCGAGGATTCTAAATGTGGATTCAAATGAATCTTAAGAACAAGTTTATGCGACAATGCAGCTAGTTAGAATAAGGTATCTTGGACGAATATCTAATTCTTGTCCTGATGAAGGCTGAGTCTTCTCGCTGCAGTTAGTGTATTTATGCAGAGGGAAATATTATTAATCTGGAAACAGTTACATGTGGCATAAGTTATTTGAGGATAAATCTAGCTGCATCAATAAATATGATATACTGTGGTGTTATGTACTTCTGCATGAAATGTTTCTTCATAAATACTATGTAGAAATGTATATATACCTACATAGAAATTTCTACGTAAGATAAATGTATAGAGATGGAGTATTGTTAATAGATTTTGTCTTAGCATTTCATCAGTTCTTTTGTAGAGTAATAATATAAAATTTAACTGGAATTGTGGGTTCTTTGCCCAGCAGGTTTTTTTGTCTAGCAAAAACCTGCAATAAAAACAGGTTTATTAAAAGTGCTATGAGATGCACAAGATGTATAAAATTGTGTCGTACAATGTTTGAATATTCTGCCAAAACATGAAAAGTGTATTCAATTTACTATGAAAAAAGGTTGATATATTTCTCAAAGGTTTAGCTCTTCTACTATCTTGGGATCACTAAAGTAGAGTAAAACTAAGTAGGTGAAAAGTTTTCTTCCTTCTGATGTTCTACAAAAACAGAATAAAATTAATTGCTAAGGAAACGTATGTACTTTAAATACATTTCAGTATTTACTCTCAAATTCTCATTATTGAAACCAGGAATTTAATAGATTATTGAAATTAAATAACCCAATATTAATCAGTTCCCTGAATGGTCACTGCAATTTCTAAAGCTAACAATGACCAACATCTTTGGGTAACTGCTGCTTCTGATCATGATAACAAATGAACACAGAAGCCCAGAGGAAGTGCATTGTCTGTTCCATCTTCTGGGTATCAGAAACTTCTAATATTCCCTTAAATATACATTTGTACTATTCTATACACATACTTGTGATTAGCTATAAAGTTAGTATAAAGTTACAATAATTTGGTTGTTATTCCTGTTTATAATGACTCATCTATATATAGAAGCTTGAGATTGTCTTTTGTGGATAATTGCTTGGTGATACAATGCCACCTTACCATAATCGAATTTCCTTTCCAATTTGTTTCAGATTGTTGGTATATGTTTTGTTCTGCCTCTAGCTTATGGCAGGCAGAAAATACTTCATTGGTAAATAAAATGAAATATTGTCATGGTTTTGCTATATGCCCAAATCAAAGCTTGATTTCTTATCACTGCTGTTTAAATTAGTGGAATTAGAGTCATTAAAAACCATTCTGACAAAAAATAGGTTTGTGGAAAAATATACTTAGGTACTATCGAACAGATTTTGAACTGTCAGGAATTTCAACCAGTAGGGTTTTCACATTAAGGCGATTTATATGTTTGATTTTTATCCTACCTTTATTATTTTATAAGTAACTCAAGTGAATGAACATACCTAATACTGTTTTCTCATCCTTTTTTACCCAATAACTACTGTGTAATAATAATGAGATAGCTAGAGATATAGAGTTATAATGGAATCTATTTTATGGCCTTATCTTAAGATGAAAAAATAGATTCTGTCTTGTTCCCTATAAAATATATGTTAGGCAAATCTAATACATTATATGTTTTATACATCATATGTCTAAGTTTGTAATAATTGCAGTTATTTTTTGTAGCTGTTATAGATCTCTTTCTGGGATCTAGTTGAAAAGCCTGAGGGTCTTTTTCTTTTTTACAGCAACTACAAGATGACTTGAATAAGAACCTATTTGATAACCTCATAAAATTTCTGAGACAATCTCATTTAGATTTCAAGGAAAAGAAAGCAGAGTGGATGTGTCGGATGAAGTCCAATGAAATTCCTACTGCAGCTGTTGTTCTAGGTAGTGCTTTTTCTGGTATTTCGATTTAATTAATTAAAAAAAAGTTACTTTAAAAGTTTTTTTTAAAGAAATGGAACACTTTACTGTAGCCGTTGTATCACGAATAATGCAATTAAAAATAACTGATAATTAGTGTAACCTTTATGAATGGCAACCATGTGCTTTTTTTGATTTTCTTATAGCACAATATTTGAACCTCTATCATTGGCTCATTCCCCTCCCCCCAAAAAAAGAGTAACACACACCCTACCGTAAGTACATGCAATTTGTGAATCCAGCTAATTAGTTCAACTACATATTTGCCCCAGTTCGTATGTCATCGAACTTAGTAGCAAAACCACACATAAGCAAACTTCTCTCACTGTAAATGTGATATTGAAGAGTTTCTCTTTGTGTCTGACTTCCAAGCTACTCTAGCTGGAGAAAGAGTGCCTGGGAAAATGTAAACTATGCAAAGAGAAAAGGATTCTGAGCTTCTCATTTACACGATGCTCAAATGTGCGTGAATTCTTTTTAATAGTTCTGTGTAAATGTGACCGATAACGTGGTCTATTTTCCACACAAACCCCAAAACTAAACAAGGATGTCTAATATTACCCATATTTTTTTCTCTGAAATCATGTAGCTTGTACCAGTAACACATGTGCCTAACTTAATTTCTCAATGGTATTCTTACCCTGTGTACCTTCTTAAAGGCAATAGGATGGTTAACTTCATTTTAAATTCTTACGGAACATGTTTAAATGATCAGTGATATATAGCAGGGGTGTAAAACTTGTGGTCCACGGGCTGGATGCACACCCTGATCATGTCCACACCCAGTTTAATGAAGTGGAAAAAATACATCACGTGATGACAACAATGTGACGCTGTGAGTTTGACACCCCTGGTATACAGTATAATATGCTTTACATTTTCTTTTTCCATATAATCTCTGTGTATAGCACCCCAAGGGATTTTAAGTCAACTTTGGCATGGCCAATTTCAAATACTCTACAACAGTGATAGGCAACCTTTTTGGCGTGGTGTGTCAAAAATCGGCAAAAAATCGAGCATAACTCGCGTTGTGTGTCACTTCGACAAAAACATAATTTTGCGCAATTTATAGTTGCTGCTAATGGCGCTCACAGTTCCCGTTGGCTGTTCCCTCCTGTGGTGCGGTCGTAACCGACAGTCCCAGGAGTAGACTCTCTGTGCCGGCCTGACTGGAGAGAGGCGCGCACTGTTCCCGCGCTCCTCTCCTGCGGGTCCTCCCTCGCCGCACTGATGACGTGTGTGCGCACGGCACGCATGCCTTACCAGCAGCCCCTGCGCTCAGAAAGGGGCGGCGGCGATAGAGTAAGTGAGTGTGGGCGGGGGAGATCACACGTCCCCCCCCCGTTCCTCCAGCACCGATTCTTTCATCCTCGGCGGCTGTGCAGGAGCCGAGGATGAATCGCATGAAATCCTGTGCATGTCACCCCAAATGGCTACGCGTGTCAGCACTGACACGCGTGTCATAGGTTCGCCATCACTGCTCTACAAGCAATATTTTATCCCATTTCAAGTCTTTGCATTTTGCAAATTGTTAATGCATTCCTAACTAACAGTTAATTTGTTGACAAGTTATTTTATGTATGTTCCCTGCAGTTCCAGATTGTAGTTTTTTCCAATTTATATGCATATAGCACTTTTTTTTCTTTCTTTCTAGGATAGTTCACTTGTCTTCTCTTAGGTCAGCAGCCTTTAATACTTCAGACCATCCCACAATTTTTGTTTTAGTTTATTTTTACTTAGTTTTTCAAAACACAGGACCCCTGCAGTATCACAATCTGCTATGGTTCAAGTTTTAAATGCAGTGTAACATGCAGCAAGGGGAGCTAAAATGTTAAGGTCAAATACCTCTTACATGACTTTAATAATGATTAACCTGCCTCCATCTCCAGCTTTTCCATTCCCACCATTATTTCATGGTCTTTGGTGCAATCTCTTTTTCCCCTGAGAGAAAGAAGGAAAAGAAGAATGATAATGCCTCATACAATTTTAAAAGTTATGGAAATACATTCTTTATAGACAGCATTATAAAATAACCAATTTTGGCTGCTTCCTGATATTTATAAATACATTTCTGTATTTGTTCCTAATACCACAAAAATAAAAGTTAACAGGTTCAATATTTCTTCTTTTTGTAGTCAAGCGCTATGCTTTTCTTTTTGTCGTTTACATTCTGGTATTCTGTATTACAGTAAGACTCAAATGTGTGCATTGAGTTCTGGCATTATTGCTTATTATGTGGAAAAATAATTAATAGTCATTGACACATTTTTGTTTGATTGATTACAGCACATGCTTTATATTTTGTCTTCTGACATGCTTGCATTTTTTCCTTTCTGTTTTTAAAGAAAAAAAATTGACTTTTATAAAATAGATGAAACAGCATACGTTTATAATTATTTCTGGAAATTGCAGTGCTTGTACAAATTATTGTAATAATTTAGAAATATTTATCTTATTTTGGGACCAATGGGTGCCATTTGCAATGGTAGTGGATACACTTTGACTTTCCTGCTGATCTCAGGCATACAAAGAAAATAGACTCTTAACATTCTTGCACAGTAAGATATACAGTATATCAGAATAAAATTAAATGAATACCAAAGGTGGTATTCAGCTGGTTCTCTCCGCTTTGGGTAAACCGGTAGTGGCGGCTGTGGGAGGCTCCATGCACAAAAGGCAGTGTGTGTGCACAGACGCTTACTCACATTAGGGAAGGTAAGGAGGGTAAATGAATCCCACCGCTGATTAACACAGTGTAATTTGTGTGTTAATCAGCCTAGTGTTCAACATTCTGGTTTTCTTTAGCTTTTTTGCTGCAAATGTAAGATAGTAATATGATCACATTAAGTTGATTTTCCTCAAAGAGCCCTTCCTTTAAATATTCTGGATATGCGGCAAGCTATTATAGGGAAAATCAACTGTTAAGAGCATGTAGAATTCCATAATACCTAGTGCCTAAAACTTTTCCAGTGCGCTGCTTAGAGAATCCAAGGAATGGTTAATTTCGGTCTGCTTGCCTCGAGACGGAATTGAATGAAACTCGGCCATGCCTCCTTTTGTACTCGGCTGACCAGTTTTTTTCAATTCAGTCTGCCTAACGAGACATAATCACCTTCTCTCTTCAATTTTTCTATCATGAAAACCTGTTCCTTGATTCTCATTGCAGGTAATGTGAATTTATTTGTCTGTTTTTTGTTTCACAGATTATTCCTAGCATGCTGGTTTCCGCGGTCCGCCGGTTAGAACCGCTGCTTATTTCCCTTCCTACTGGAAGGCGCTGTTAAATTTGGCCCAGTTTTCTGAGCTAGCTATTCAGGATATCAGGTGTAAGGCTGTGAGACCGGTGCACCATTCTTGGGTTCCCTTGTTGGCGCGCTAGGAGGCGTGGTCCGCCATCCTCTTGCCGTTTGCATTTGAATTCCATGGGTGGGGGCTGAGCGGAGGCTCAGTGAGTCTCCCTATTGGCTGCCACGTCCAGACTGGCTGTTGCCTGTTGCCGCCGACCCGGGCGTTTTTCCTGGGAGCCTATTGGCTGCTTGTTTGAATTCCAACCATTTTTCCCCTGGCGCCAAATGAGCCGCTCCATTGCATTGGCAGTTTTGGTAGCTTATGCACCGCATTGCGAGTGAGTCAGTGAGCTAATCTGCAGTGTGATTGCAATCTTGCTTTGAGCTCTCGGATTGATAACCCTTTGTGGCTAAAAGTCAGTGCTTTGATCAGCGTTCCTTCCTCTCGAGACCAGGATTGCGGGGGTCCTAGTCAGGTTTGCTGGTTAATTCCCAAGGGGCTATAAGACTTCCTATGGCCAAACGATCCACCCGCCCTGCCTCTGGGGAATTAGGTGATTAGGGCGGCCATGGCCGCGTCCTTTTTCAATAGGATGTCGCTAGTTTGGCTCAGACAATTGCAAGCTAGGTTGGCACCTGAAGACATGCATCTTCATCAGGATGCGAATAAACTAGTGGTGGCATTGGCATATTCGGCGGATGCCACCCTGGCACCAGCCAACTTTGCTTACAGGGCTCTGGCTACTACCGTCACTTCCCGCCGTTTGCTTTGGCTGTGCCATTGGCAAGCTGACATGCGCTCTAAATGGCGTTTAGCATCCTCACCCTTTAAAGGGGGGAAGCTCTTTGGCGAAGCCCTGGATCCCATTCTCATTGAGAATAGGGATAAGAAAAAGGTCCTGCCCTTGGTGCAATATCAGGCAGATTGCAGGGCCCAGCCTTACTATCGCAGGCAGCCTTTTTGTGGAGACTCGGGGTCAGCCGGACCCCAATACCACAGACCCTAATACCAGTCCTCTGATAGAGCCAAGGACAGATTAGGGTTTAGAAACAGGTCTAGACAGCAGCACCAGCCTCAGCAGCAGCACCAGTCCCAGTCCCGCTGGGGAAGTTGCGGTGCCGGATATCAACCCTTCCGTCGATATCGCTGACTCCCAGGTTGGTATTCCCATTGGTGGTTGACTCAAAAACTTCGTCACCACTGGGAAGAGTCGACCTCGGACGCTTGGGTTCTCCAGACCATGCGGATTGTCCTCACCCTAGAATTTCTCTCCAATCCCCCGAGAAGGTTCGTCAGATGTTCTATCCCGAGGTGCGCGACCATGAGGGCCCTCATGAACGCCGAGATTCAGCACCTTCTAGCAATTCAGGCCATCAAACCAGTTCCAGCAGGCCAGGAACTGAGGGGTTTTTTCTCCATCCTGTTTTTAGTGCCCAAAAACTCCGAGGGGGTGGAGGGCGATCCTAGATCTCAAGAGTCTGAACGTGTACCTGGTGTACAAGCGTTTCAAAATGCAGTCACTGCAAACCATCTTGGGCTGCATTCGCCAGGGAGATTATCTGACATCAGTAGATATCAAAGAGGCATACCTTCACATGCCGATTCGACATTTGCATTCTCATACGCGGGGCGCCACTTCCAATACTGGGTGTTGCCGTTTGGCCTATCCTCAGCCCCATGGACATTTACGAAGATTCTGGCTGCAGTGATGGCCCATCTCAGGTCACGCCCCATCAGACTTCTATCTAGACGATGTCCTGATACAATCAACATCTCTGGAGCAGGCCGCTTGGACCTTCGTACGACAATCCAATCGCTGCAACTCCAAAGCTTCATGGTAAATATGGACAAAAGTCAGTTAATACTGGCCATGTCCTTGATGGTAATAGACACTGTTCAATGTCAGGTGTTCTTGTCATCTGAACGTTGTGTCAGCATTCGATCTCTGGTGAATCAAGTACTGTCACAGAGGACAGTTCACCTCTCCGTCCTCTACACATTACTTGGGAAACTAATATCTTGCATAGGACTCGTTCCCTGGGCCCGACTTCACGCATGTCACCTCCAATGGTTCCTCCTTCCACATCAGCGGAGGCACAGGGGTGTTCCAGACATTACAGAGGCTGTCCTCCAAAGTGATCCGATCTCTTTATTGTGGACCTCCTCTGCCTTGTGAAAAGACTGTCTGTTCAGCGAACCGGATTGACTCACGATCACAACCGACGCCAGCTTGTATGGTTGGGGCACTCACACCCATTCTCGAGTTGCTCAGGGACTCTGGAGCCCCCAGGACCTGATGAACAATATAAATTGGTTAGAACTTCAGGCTGTCCATCTAGCCCTTTGAGAGTTCAGCAACCTGGTGATGGGGCAGCATGTATTGATCCTCATGGACAACGTGGCCGCCAAGGCGCACATCAACTGCCAGGGGGATATGCATTCCAAGAGGCTGATGCTGGAAGCGCAGGCAGTTTGCCTGTGGGCAGAGTCACACCTCCTATCCGTCAGGGCAGATCACATCTCCGGCACCTCGAACCTACAGGCAGATTGGCTGAGTCGCGAGACTATGGACCAGGCGGAGTGGCGGCTCCACCCGGACTTATTCCAGGAACGGACACGCAGGTTCGGCATGCCGATGATGGACTTATTTGCATCTCCGACCAACACCCACCTGCCTCGATTCTTCAGCAGGTTCTGGGCTCACGGGATGGAGGGGGCTGACACCCTCCATTGTCCATGGCCCCATGGCCTTCTGTATGCGTTTCCGCCTTTACCGCTAATTCCGAGGGTGATTCGCAAGATTCTTTCGGAACAGGCAGAGGTGTTGATGGTCGCTCCCCACTGGCCTCCAGGTCCTGGTTTGCCAACTTGACCAGCCTGGCCGTTGCACACACACACCTCCGGAGGATCCCAGACAACAGGATAATCCTCACCCAGGGGGTGCTGATACACCCAGACCCTCAGTGGCTCCAGTTGGCCGTTTGGCCATTGAGGGGGACATCTTGAGACGGGACCGTTTCTCGGCGCAAGTCATTTGTACCATCCAAGCAGCCAGACACCCATCCACTATGTGGATGTACAATGTGACCTGGTCGGCCTTCTGGAGGTGGTGCCGTCCCCTCAGAGTTACTCCAAGGTCAGCTTCTCTTCCTCAAGTCCTGGATTTCCTCCAGGATGGTTTGGATAGCGGGCTGGCCCCAAACACTTTACGGAGACAGACTGCGGTGCTTTCCACGGTTTTGCACGGAGACACTGGCGGTTCTCTGGTGCTCCATCCCAGGGACCGTGCCTTTCTCAGGAGTGCTTCCAACCTTAGGCCTCGATGGTGCATGGTTACCCGTCGTGGGAACTTCCTGTCGTACTCGAGGCCTCGACGTCTGCGCCTTTTGAGCCCATCTGATCCATCAGTCTTTGTTTGTTGATGCTGAAGTTGGCCTTTCTCGTGGCCATTACTTTGGCTCGCAGGATATCAGAATTGGCGGCACTAGCAGTTCGGAGCGACCTCTGCATATTCCATTCTAACAGAGTGGTCCTCCGGCTTGACCCTTCCTTCATTATGAAGTTCAACTCCTGATTCCACAGAGCCCAAGAACTCGTGTTACCTGACTTCTGTCCTCAACCGCAACATCCTCGAGAACAGAAGTGGCATCATCTCGACGTGCAACGAGCCCTGCGACGATACATCAAACATATTGCATCGTTCTGGCAGTCAGAGGCCCTGTTTGTTGCCTTTCTTCCCAGCTTTATGGATCAGAGGGTATCATCCACCACCATTGGAAGATGGCTAAAAGGCGTATGAGGTACAGGGGCACCCGCCACTGCGTTGCATCACGGCTCACTCAACGTGCAATGCGGCCACAACTACAGCCTGGGCCACGCAAGCAGCGGTTGAAGAAATTTGTACGGCGGCGAAGTGGTCATCTCTGTCGCTCTTCATCAAGCATTACAAACTAGAGGTCTATGCTTCGGCTGTTATGTGGGGACTGCAAGCGGTTCACTCGGTTCACTCAGACTCGGGTTCCCTGGACTGGACTTCTACCCATCCTTAAGGTAGTATGCTTAGGCATATTCCATTCCTTAGATTCTCTAAGCAGCACACTGGAGAAAGACTGTTGTAGTTCCCTGAACGGTCGTTCTCGGTGCGCTGCATGAGAATCCAACCCCGCTCTTTGCGATTTGGTCCAGGGTCTTTGGGGCTGGGAGGTTTCGAGGTTAGTGGACTTTCAGGTGCTTTCTTCTAGAAACAGCCATTCCTTTCATTGAAAAAATTGATCGGCCGAGTGCAAAAGGAGGCATGGCCGAGTTTCATTCAATTTAGTCTCGAGGCAAGCAGGCTGAAATCAACCATTCCTTGGATTCTCACGCAGTGTGCCAAGAACGGCCATTCAGGGAATTACAACGGTCTTTATCTCCTACCTGATCTAGCTGGACAAACCTAATTTCCATAAAATGCAGCTCTTTTTAAATTAGACATTCAACTGATTTACTGTATATTTTTACTTCCTTATGTGTTAGATTACTTTAGCACTTACAGTGATTAGTCTATATGTCTCTGAATTTTTTTTAATGAAAGTTGACTTCTGATTACAATTGATGAGGGATATCATTTTATGTGACCTTTTATTATCAAATGGAAATTGCAATTGTGACTAATTTTAAAAAATCCCTTATGAAATTCATCTTTGTGAGAAAGGCCTAGTTCTCCTGCTGCCAGTTCCGAGTATAGTAACTTTCTATTGCCCAGTGGCCTTGCACATCAATCTTAATTTTAGCATTTTCCCACAAATGTTAGTAGAACCTAAGCATCTCTTTTTATTTCCTCCTGAAAATGGCTCTGCAATTAAAATTACATTGTGTTCTAACACCTTCACTGATATTGGATGTGTTTGTATTTGTTTTGAATTGCAAATTGAGTT
The DNA here is from genome assembly GCF_051295495.1 of Thamnophis sirtalis. Lineage (NCBI taxonomy): Eukaryota > Metazoa > Chordata > Lepidosauria > Squamata > Natricidae > Thamnophis > Thamnophis sirtalis. The sequence continues at coordinate 116,802,224 of NW_028261386.1, read as the reverse complement.
TGCAGTTTTCTCTATTGGTTTTAGCTATCATAAAGAGGAATGATATAGGTTTTGCTACTCTTTTCTCCTAGGTGTGAATGTTACAGACCATGAACTAACAATTAAAAGTCTATCTGAGGTTCTTCGAGATGATGTTACTCCTTTTGTGGTGTCACTGAAGGCCAAGGAATGTCCAGGTAAACATTGTAATATATTGGGGAGACTTTTACCATAATAATTTCAGCAACATGGTAGGTACTTCTAGAAAACTGTTTGGATGTGCACTCTTCAGATCTTAAGAAGAAAAACTACTTCTGAACTGAGGAGGGGCACAGAAATAGTGCTTTTCAGCAGCCAACAATCCCCTTGATGTTGCTGTAAATTAAGTAAAATAAAGTCAGTGTACAAATTTGCTTCCTATGAATGATTTAGATTGTATAATTAGGTTTCCTTTTCATATAAGGTTTTCAGTTGGTTTGATGTAGAATTTGCATTTGTTTATGTTGGAGGATCCCAAATTAAACAACAATCAGTTATGGGAAAAGAACTGGAAAAATATCATTCTATTTTTTTTTTTTGTTTTAGAATAATTCAAACATTTCACATTTTTATTGCCTTTTCAATTTTTCCTTTCTTTAATTTTTTTGAATTGGGAAGGCATAAAGCAGCTGCTACAAAAGCTGATTATACAGCTCATGGGTTGTGATACAGAGGTGGATTCATCTGAGGAAGAAGAATGTGCCAAGGATTTGCCCAGACGGGTACGCTGCTCTGTAGCATCGCTTATTGATTGGTATAAGAACGTAATCAAAGTAAGCTTCAAAATTATTAGTTTACATAGTGCTTATTCTTTTCAAAATTTTGTAGGCATCCCATAACTTGTGTATTGTGTCAAAGTGATTACATAGCTTTTTTTAAAAAATGGACTACTAAGATGTAGAAAGAGAAAAATAGTATTTTTGATAGAAACTTTTTATATACGTCTCCTATTTTCCTTGTAAATCTTAGAAATAATACTTATTTGGAATGGTTTATTAATGATGGATGAACCCAATTATTATAGGAAACGTATCATGGTATTTATTACTTTTTTTCTGTCATAGATATTTTGCATCCTAGAGTTACAAATTTTGAAGAGATTATTTAGGAAATCAAGTCCAACCACATTTTCAGTACATGAATCCAAATTAAAACATGGCCAACAGATGCTTCAGTAAATGGGAAGTTACAACCTGTGTGAATAATTTGTTTCACTGTCTTATTGCTAGAAGAAGATTCATAAGTTATTTAAGACTTTATTCCGCATTCCGCAATATTGGACCAGAGATACTGATTTTTTTCTGGGGGAGATTATTTCTATTATTCGAATAATAGAAATGATCATATTTTCTGATATCCCTCTCGGTTAGTCTTCTAAGACTGAACCCAGCTTTTTTCAGTCTTTCTTCATAAATCAGTGTTAGTCCAAACTAATTTATAGGATTATTATGAAGAAAAATAGAGGCAGTGTAATGTTTACTACTTTCAACTGCCAATCACAGGATACCAAGAAAATAAATATATGATGAGAGATAGCAATATTTTTGCTTTTATATATTCTAGCAATGTGTAAATTGTAAACACAAAAACATTGCTTTTTTCCTTTTGGATTTTTATGCTGTTTTTTTTTTTTAACTTTATATTTCATCTATTGTTCTCAGTAGGTAAGCCAAATATAAACATTTTGAGTTGGTATCATCCATCATTGGAAGACATGCCTGGAGAACAATGTTTTTGAATACTATACTGTATATTTTAGTCGTGCATGGCACTCTCTTGTTTATTTACCTTATTGTCCACCTCTAATATCTAATATTTTTACTGCTAAAATGGAATGGGAGTTAAACATATTTTAATAAATAAATATTTCAGGAAAATGGGATGTGTTATTTTGCCGTTTTTTATTTACTTATTACATTTATATCTCTCATTTATTTTCTTTTATGTTAGATAATGTACCCTTTGGGAATACACAGTTTTAGAACATGGTCTAAAAGACTGTATTTTTTCCTCCCAATTCATTGTTTTAATATATGCAATATGATTTGCAGAAAACGGATACTGAATCTCCATGTAAGAAGAGAACATTTTCATCCAGACACTGGGAAACTCCTCCAGTTGTTATTATTTTCAAGGATATGGAAAGTTTCACAACCAAAGTTTTGCAGGATTTCATAATTATGAGCAGGTAATAATAACAAAACAGAAATTGAAGATATTCTGGTCCATGTTCATTTTCTTACAGGAAATAAATTACTAATTGGATTCATGTTTGCTTTTTCTTTATTGTTTGTACTAAGTACAGATGTTGACTGGAGTGAATTAGCTTTGCGTATGAAATTTACATTCTTGGATTATTATTTTTACAATTCAATCATTAGGTTTGCAAATATTTATTAGCTGGCCTGTGAGCAAATTTAATCCAGAGACAAATTTGCTCAACATTAATAAAGAATGAAATTCAGAATTTTGTAATTTTGATTAGACTCTTGCTTATCATATCGTGATTCCACAGCAGTACAAAAATAGGTACTAGGCATGCTATTTGTCATCTTACAGCAATAAATACATTCTTGAATATATCCAGGCATCATCAGTTAAAATCTCACAAGCCAAAAAATTACTGTGTGTTGCAGAGTATTGTTACTCTTCAGAACAGCGGAAGTTGGATGCCTATTCTGAGGCTCACCTGACCAAAGCCATTTTTGACAGCTTCAGGGTTGCCACACTGGAGCTGAGGGATAAGGAGTAGGGATTTGAGACAGTTGGGATTCTGTAGCCAAAACAAAATATTTTCTCTTGGGAACCAAGGACATTCTCACACCTGGTCAGAGGAAGGTGGAGTGATGTCACCTGGCAGCCAGAACACACCGTAATTGGACCATGTGACTGATTGTTTTGGAAAAGTGGGAAAGCTTACTTTTAATTAGGTGAAAATGTCAGAAGTCTTCAGAGATGATTTTCACTAGATCTGTGTCAATATATTTCCAATAAAGCTATTCTTAGATTCCTGCCTTGGAGTTTTGCTTGATATGGAATTATTACTTGGAACCCTGACACTGGACAAATTATTAAAATTAGCAGACATGGAGATGATGTGATTTATATACTGGTCAAGGCATTCAGTCTCCTGTTTTATAAATTACATTAAATCTTTCTATTCAAATGTACAATTCAACTAGATGAGATTTCAGACTAGACACAGCTAGTTTGTATAGTATGATAGCCAACTAGGGACTTTAAAGCTTCTGTTTTCTGATTTCTGACTGGGACTGCATGGGATTTTACAGACTGCATTTCTGTTTTGTATAGATCACATTAATGAATCACTTAATATATAATGATCAGGAAAATGGAATACTACATATAAAGTGCAAGTTTCTTTTTTTTAGTTTTTGGAATCAAAGTGGTTGTTGGTATTAGTACAACATTGTTGATAAATTCTGTGAACTTGAAATATATGGATGAAGTCAAATGCCAGCTGATTATCTTATACACATTTTAATTTTTCCCAATTGTTAATTTTTCCCTTAGTCATTGTATACGTGAATTTCCACTGGTCCTTATTTTTGGAATTGCTACATCTCCGATGATCATCCATAAGCTGCTTCCTCACACAGTGTCTTCTTTGTTATGTATAGAACTTTTCCAGTCTCTTTCTTCCAAAGAACATTTAACTAAAGTGATTGATAAGGTAATGCTTTAAGAAAAGAAGATGGTGTATATTCTGCAAATTCTTGATAAAAACTAAAATGTTCATAGCTGTTCATTGTTAAAAAAATGTTTTAAAAAGTCAGTTTTCTTGAGGAGTTGTACATGTTCTCCTCAACCTATTGTTGTAATTGAGCCCGGAATTATTGAAACTTGTGGCAGTTATTAAACAGGCCACTACATGACCATAACCAATTGTACTAGCTTTTTTGCAGCGGTCATTAAGTGAATACTATAATTGTTAACCAAACACCATGGTTTTTAAGTGAACCTATTTTATCCAATGGGAGGTTTTTTTGCTAGAAACCAGAAGTAAATGCCTGAAATTGGCAAAAGTCCCCCAAAAATTGCAGTGAGACTCTATAAACAGCCGTAAATGTAAGCTGGTTGCCAAGTGCCCAAAATGTGATTATTTGACTGGGTGTGTGTGGCGTGAAATTGCAGACACTTTAATTTCAAAATCAGATCATAGGTAGCTTGGGGGAAGCTCTGTCATATCTTTGAATGGATGCAAAAAGAACAGTCATTTCAGCAAGGATTACCTGTACTATACTTTTTATAACAATTGCCACTGTAGATTTCAGATCATAATTCTATGTCTCTGTTCAGTACAATAATTAATTCCACTAGCAGAGCTGAACATGTGGGTGATCTTTTTTTTCTTCTTGTTGGCTCTGGAGCAAATTTTGGAGATGTGAGCAGGAGAGCTATTACACAAGTGTCTATTTGCCAGATAGTGGATTTTAGGTTTATCAAATTAAAATATATTCAGTACATAGGTAACAGTCTGAGATTGGCTAATGTATAGATTCCAGTGATTTCCTGGCAGTATCAACTGGATCCATAATATAAAATGTGTACAGAAAGTGTCATTATATAGTTGTTATTTAGTCCATCAAATTATGTAATGAAAGAGAAAGGGGCATGTAATTTTTATAAATATTTGTCTATTTTAAAAAAGGAAATTTAACACAGAATTTTGATTTAATGGTATTCATGGTATTTATATAGTGTTTAAATCAGACCATTTCAGTTACAATTATTTTCATCTTAAAAGTCTATTAAACTATGTTCTCCCATTTCAAAATCAGTTTTTTTGCCCTTAAGAAAATACTTTCTGCACTGTTTACTTGCTTTTGAACTGCTATGCATTAAAATATATTCTGAAATAGTACAGGGTGCCCAAACTTGGGTTTTAATTTTATCAAGCCAACTAGACCTCCATTTTCTCAATCTTATTCTCTGTTCTTTAAAAAAAATCAGTTGCTTAGTTCATACAAAAGTACTAATACTGTTGAATTTAAAAGAACTTTTGCCATTATGGGGTTTCCCATTAAGAAACTCCATGATTTAGAGAATCCCAACTGTGGAAATAATTAGTCATCTTATTTCAGATAATTTATAATTATAATTCATAATTTATTAATGTCTATTTTTTTTCTACACCAGCTACTTCTGACGAGTCAATTCCCATTCAAAATTAGTGAGAAGGTTCTGCATGTGCTGACAAACATATTTTTGTACCATGACTTCTCCGTCCATAATTTTGTCAAAGGATTTCAGGTAAGGGTTAGTGAAAGTAGCTGACTAACTTTAGAAAGCTGAGTGATGGTAAATTTTGTGTCTAATTTTCACTATGAATGATGATACTGTGTATGAGTGATTTACTGAATATTCCTGCACACAAGAAATTTCCCTACACATTAAAAAGTAATATGAAAGGCAACAGTATATGTGACAGCCAGTTTTTAATCTCAGTAACAGCCAGTTTTTAATCTTTAGATATTTTTCTGCATATTCAGTCATAGGAATGTTGTCCCTGTTTACAAACAGTTGGGAGAGTGTTAAATTGTGTTTTAGGAATCAGGGTGACAGGTGTGATTCTCAACCCCCTAGTCCATGGAACGGCACTGCTTCACAGCATGCTAGAAACTGGTCCACACAAACAAACGGAGCCCCATTTGTGGGATGCTGGCAGCTAATGAGGGTCCATGGACCATCTGGTCCATGGAAGAATCTCTCTCTCTCTTTGGTTCCTGGTGGCCGCTAGCTTAGACTATCATTTTAGCAATAGCACCTAGACTTATATACCGCTTTACAGCTCTCTCTAAGAGGGTTGCAGCATACTGCCCCCAACAATTTGAATCTTCAATCTACCCACCTCGGAAGGATGGAAGGCTGAGTCAACCTTGAGCCTGGTGAGCTTTAAACTGGCACAATGCAAGGCAGATTGCAATCAGCACAAGTAGTCTGCAGTACTGCACTCTAAACACTGTGTCATCATGGCTCACGGTATGGAAGATTTTGTTAGCCTGGAGTGGGGAGGGAATGGAGATTTTGCAGTATCCTTCCCCTGGAGTGGGGAGGGAATGGAGATTTTACAGTGTCCTTCCCCTGGAGTGTGGAGGGAATGGAGATTTTATAGTGTTCTTCCCCTGCCATGCTCACCAAGCCATCAAGCCATGATATGCCCACAGAACCGATAGTAAAATATTTTGAGTCACACCACTGATGTGGAAGAGTTCAGATTTTTAACTTTGGGCACTGGGAAGGTAGATCAGAGGCAAACGACTGCATTGCTGTTTCAGGGACATGGGACAATGGAGCCTTTGTCTCACAAAAATGCCAAAGGTATGTCAGCTCTGGATTTTATTAGAAGAAGGAAAATACAGAAATAGAGGGCAGGGGAGACTGAACATTGCAGCAGCCTACTCTGCGATTAGGCAAATAAGAATCAAATAAGAGAAGGAAAGGCTTTTCTTCAGGCTGACAAGCTTTACAACCTCAGCACTTGATTATGGAAATTCCAGTTCCACTTGCCTTTCTAACTCGAGGCCTACCAGTCAGTTTAAAGATTGGGTCCGGCACAAATTTCCATTAGCAGAAAAGTTTTGATACAGCAGAATTTTTCAGTTGGATGAATATGGGCATCAGGTGATACTTGGAAATTTCTTTCCTCACTTTGTCATTCTCTCATCTGTTGCGTATTTGAATATTTGCCAAGATGATTAGATAGGTTTTATCTTGTTTTCCTCTTATTAGACAGTAAACCTAACGTTGCATATAATGTACCTACATATTAGGGCACTGTATTAAAGAACAAATTGCTACAGAATTAGAGCTGCTATAAAAAAGAATAAATATGTCCAGAGTAAGTTAAGTTACATGTTATGGGGTTAGAATTTTACATACAATTTTAAATCAGTTTATTATGTTATATTATAACATAGAGTTACTGAAAGGACTTGGACTTCTAGTCCAATCTCTGCTCAAGCAGGAAATGCTATACCATTTCATACAAATGGTTGTCCAATCTCTTCCTAAAAACCTCCAGTGTTGAAGCACTCACAACTTTTGGAGGCAAGCCATGTTTATCTGCTGCCTTGATTTACAGCTATATTAAAATGCATATTGTTTCAGCTTTAGAATAACAGTTCAGGAGAATGGATTTATTTTTCTAAAAGTTATAATAATATTTGAATTTTTTTGATCAGTGTTCTTCCAAATTTTCACTTTACATTTCGACTTCCTTGTTCTTACAGCTGTCTCTGCTGGAGCATTTTTATTCACACCCTCTCAGTGTGCTATGTTGCGAAGTGCAAGAATCTGAGAAAAGAGTACAACTTTTATCACATAAGCAGTTTGAAAATATTCGAAGGTTGCCATCTTTTAGAAGGTACATAATTAGCTCAACTTCTTGTCATTGCATATATATTTTTTGCCATTTCTTAAATCTTTTTGATTTAAGAAAAAATAAACCATTCCAATTTGAGGTGAATGATATAGGGAAATGAATGTCCTAAATTGCACATATGTGCAAATGCATATTATCTTAATATTATTTTATTAATTTATTGATAAATATATATGACCACCCATCTTAAATGAATAATTCTGGTCAACCAAGAAAATACTGTATATGTAAAAACATTATAAAACATAAACCAAGACAAACTATAGCATTAAAAACATTAATAATACAATAACTAAGGTGTAATCACAATAATAATCACAATAATCAATACACAAAAAGACACATTCAGCTTTGCCAACATCCAGCTCTTAATGCTTAAAGGGGAAAAACCATGTCTTCATGAGCCTCTGGAAGGCCATCTGGATCTCAGAGCTGGTTATTATATAGGACAAGTGCCACAACAGAGAGGCATGTTTCCTGGGCCCCTTCTAAACCCCTTCCTCATTGTATGATTCAGATTGGAATTATTATTAAGGATTTGGAAATTAACCTCTTGTTAATTACGAGGTTTGAAATTAGCTTTTTCTTTTCCTCTGTTCAGGTTTGTTGAAAGCCAGGAAGTAGAGAAGCAGGCTGCATTGCTGACAGATGACGAATGTTTAAAGGTAAAACCTAGTACTAAAAAAAAATCTAGTGTTTCTTATTTCTTCTGTATAAGATCCAAAATTTGATTTATATAAGTGTGCCTTCACATCACTCCTCACGTCTTCCAGATCTGCTCCATTGTGAGAATTAAGTAGAAGAATCAGGTTTGCCACTCAGAATTCCTATAACATGGAAAATGATACATTACAAAATTGTATTTTTATTACAGAGATACTATGTAGCCATTACATAATTTTAGTCATTAGGAATAAGTACCTTTCAGTCTAGTCTAAAAGAAAGAAAAACATACTTCCAAAAATGTATATATTAAAAGAAAAAATAAGGAAAATATGCTACTGTGATGACCGCTTTAAATGTTCGCTATGGTTTCTGGAAAAGCACCTTGTAGAGAAGAATTCTAAAACAAAGGGGTAATTTCCTTTGATGAAGGACTGAAAAGAGAAACCTAGAATACTTATCAGCAAACTCCTGACATAATGAACCCTATCTTCATCTTTTGCCACTTATTGCCCATGCCAGGGCTAATGGAAAATTCAACATATCCAAAGAGAAGAATTTCCCCATTTGTGATTTTGAGACTTAAGGAAAATGTGCAAGGATATTGTACGGATTCGGGAGCTGGTAACTGAATGCTGCATTCTGCTTTCCTCTTAATTTTAACTGTGAAAAATGAAAAGATTTCACATGCTGTGTTCTTTAAAATTTAAAAACCAAACAGCAGGTTGGTGAGCATAAGCTGACTACTATAATTTACTTGCTATGATAATTATTCTAAAACAGGGGACATATTTCAGTAACAGCTAGAGAAATAAATTAACATGAGATTCAAAGAGAGGCTGGGATACAGGAACATCAAAAGGCAAAAACATAAATTGACTTTATATCAGGTCTTCAGAGGCAGCCAGTACTGAAGAAGCTGTTTAAAATCCATATTTTAAATAGCTGAAAACAGCCACTGTGAATGATGGGTCATAAAAATTCATTTCTGCAATGTCCCTGCATTATTCAATATGTGTCTATCTTTTTATTCTTTATTAAGTTAGTTAACAGCAATGTAAGATAAACATGGTGCTTTGATTTAAAATTGTAATCTATGCTAGCTGCTTCATAACTCATGCTAACCCAAACATGGATTGTTTTGGTTTTGGCTTAGTTCAGTATTATGTATGACCCCAAGCTTTAAAGCTTGTTTAGCAACTACTGTAAAAGAAAATACATTTAGCATGATGCATATGTCCTGATTAAGTTACTCATCATGCTAAGCCACAATGTAGGTTTGCTTGTTTATGTCTTATTGTGATATGTGAACCCAACCATTATGATTTGTAAACCATGATTTACCATGTAATATAAGCCCAGTCAATAGCAATTCATAAGGTACAGTTAACTAAATCATGGCTTTCCTATGCGATCCTAGTCACTGAGTCACCTACTGTCATTAAAATAATAGTGAAGTAAAGATAAATCTAAATGTACTTTACTGAGTTGCAGTGCCAAACTGCATGATCTTTGCTCTTCTTTATTCTTGCATACTGCTGTCACAGGACTTAGTGACAAATTGGCTTGCTGGTTAGATATGATGACAGCCAATTGCTTTGCTCTAAGGAAGAAGGACCTGAATGAATTGGGATGTATGAGGAAGAGAGAGGAATGTGTAAACGGAAGCCCTATTGATAATTGTCATGCCAAAACTTGGAATGTTGTGTTACAGGTGGATTCAATTAGTGGAACCTATTTGTTGCTTAAAGAAAATCATTGTATATTTGCAGCCAACTACTCAGCATGTTTATTTAGAAGCAAGTCCTGCTGAATTTTCTGAAGCTAAATGTTCAAACATGGAAAATATATAATGATGAGATGGGTTTTGAATAATTAATGAAGTAAAAGAGACTATTGAATGATGAATTGATAACAGCTAGTAAAATCCATTTACAAATACATCTCTCGGTGATATGTCTGTATTTGATTCAGTCTGAGCAGACAAAAAAAGTTATAAAGCCAAATAACAACAACAAAAAATCATACTTCATGATGAAAAATGTTCTCACAGCTTTAGGTTTAATATGCATAAAGATTGTGCTCTTTTTTTCATAAAAACAAAGCATTGTTTCTGGGGAAAAAGAGTTCTTGTTTTGTAAAGGCTTCCGTTCATAAATTATCTAGAAAAATTATTCACCTGTGGAGAAACCGAACAACAATAAAGCAGTAAAAGCACCAGTGTTTTAATGCTACATTATTCTATTAGATAGAAAAAAAATCTGTTAAATAAAGCTTTCCCAAAACAGTGTTAAATCTTCCTTCTCTTGAAATTGTCTAATTTAATTCAGTTTTAATACAACAGTTGAGTTTAATAATAATAAAAACTCCTATCCTCCCTCCCAAAAAATGAAACACAGCAGTTCAGCTTTAGCTGAACAAAATGATCTGTTGGATTTCTTCACTAAATTTCACGAAACTGATGTACAGATGGATTTTCTCCTTAAATCTGTAGAGTAGCCAATTGAAATATATGGGATAGAACAATATATGTTTCTATCTCCTGGAACAAACAGATGTCTAGCTTTTACCAAACATTTGCCTCTTCTGTGAATTATTGTACTTTTTATTGTTCTATTTTATTATAACACTGAGTCTTCTGGTTTTTCCGAAGATTATTGTAATTAATATTCCCTATAAACTGCAAGACATTTAGGACTTGATTCTGCACATTTTGAGAATATTTTTCATTTATTGAAAAAAAAAAAACTAGCACACCCACTCTTCCTGGGAAAAAAATGCTTATCTTTCAGCTTACTAGGATACCAGAGATACAATTTTTTCTCTGGTACTTTAAAATGAAATTAAATGCATCGTTAAACTCAATGAAATTACAACAAGATATTGTTAATGTAAATTGAATATTTTCTTATAACTCCATTAGCAGTGGAGTCACTAAAATAATTTGGGATTTTTTTCAAGTAGAATAATTCAAATTAGTTGTTAGAGGTTTGAGGATCATTCAGTGCAATTTTTTTTGTACAGGCTTTGAGAAAGGATAGGGATACTAATTAGTATCCCTATCCAAATTTTTATTGCTAATCTCATCCCCCTTTTCTCTCTTCTTTTCTTTATAGCTCTCCTAAGTTTTCGCTTGTGACAAAAAGAAAACCTCTTTGTCTCAATTTCCAAAGAAAAATGCATCATAGAACCCTAAATAAATCAACTTCTACTACTTGTGTAGCAAGTACGAATTGAGGGCCCTTGGTTCACCTTAGTTGTATTTAATAAAATGTTTTTCAATTAAAATGACTTATTTATAAACCAGGTCTTATTTTTAAGTCAGATGCTTTGAATGTTAAAAACAGCACCTAGGAGGTTTAAGAGTTTATCCATGTATTTCAACTTGTTATGGCTGTTCACTCCAATATACTCTGGGTAGATTACAAAGTCTAATACAAAGTTAAAACAACATGGACAAGGCAAGACAGCCTGAACTTACCCCAGTCACATGACATGCCAGGGTCAACTCCAAACAGCATAACCCTGAGTTTAAGAACCAAGTTTTAAAGGCTTCCAAGAACTCCAGGGGAGTGGTGTCCATCCTGATTCCTTGAGGGGAGATGCTGTTCCAGAGTGAGTGGGACACAACAGAGAAGTCTCTCTTTCTTGGTCCCACAAGATGGCAACATTTAATAAATGGGACCTGGAATGCACCCCCATACCAGGCTGGCAGAAATGGGAGAGAGGCGGTACCTCAGACAACCAGTCCTTATGTTGTTGTATCACTGATATCCAAGGTTCATAATTAGTTGGACTATAGCAGGGGGTGTCAAACTTGTGTTGTCATGGCATTGCCACATGACATATTCCCCCCTTCCCCCCCTTCACTAAACCAGGCAATGGCATGGCCAGCATGTGACATATCCGGCCCACAGGCTGCGAGTTTGACATCACTAGATTATAGATTTAATGAGAAAGGGCTGCCTTGCTGTATGGAAGCATCTCCTTCAAATAAACACATGTTTTCCTGGAATTCTGCTGTAGCGGTAAAGGACAGTGTTATGATCCCCCCCAAAAGGCACAACTGATTTAAAGAGTTGCTGATAGTTGATTGTCTCTCCGTAATTGTTTGTATCCATCCTATGAGATCCAGCAGGAGACATGCTCCAGATCCCGTCTGGCAGAGTGGAGTGCCATCTGCTTGCTCATGTATCTATGAATAAATCCCATTCAATTTAATTGAGTTGGGTAGAGCAGTGTTTTTCAACCTTGGCAACTTGAAGATGTCTGGACTTCAACTCCCAGAATTCCCCAGCCAGCATTCGCTGGCTGGGGAATTCTGGGAGTTGAAGTCCAGACATCTTCAAGTTGCCAAGGTTGAAAAACACTGGGGTAGAGTATAGAATAGCAATGCAATTTGTAAAATAGATTTGTAATGAGTAAATGACTAATCAGATACTTTCTTTTATAATTTTTAGGAAACAGTACAAGCATTGCTAAAAAATCTCTATAGTTACCATGAAAATTATTTCCCAATTTTGCGGTGTCTTCATGCTTTCACGTCTTCTCTTCCAAAGTATCCATTAGGCAAACAAGTATGTGCTCTTTATTTTATGTCTAATATTTCGAAATCTTGAATTTGGTTTGCAGTCCTGCTGCTTTTTCTTTATTTTGCCTGCAGTGCAGTAAGATAAAACAACACTAACTCTTTTTAACTGCCAGGCCACTCAATATATTCAAAGAGAAAAGGGCCTTGAAAGTATTTTATAGCTCTTTTGACATTGAAATAATTAGGTTTAGTCAAATTGTCTCAGCTTCTTCTGAGAAGCAAATACTGAAAAATGTACCTTAGGGTGGGAAAGAGATAATAAAAAAATACATTTATTGTAAAGCAGTGAAAGCAGTTTGTTTTTACAGTGTGAATCTGTCCACATTAATTGTATGTACTTTCTTTATTATTATTGAACTAACATTTCTGGATAGTGTAGGAGATCAGTGAAGCCTTACCATTTATAAAGCTTTTATTGTAAGTAACAAATTGGTAAAAATGAACATTTCATTAATTTAATATTTACAAAACATTTCCTGCATTACAGATCAGAGAGCTGTATTGTGCATGTTTGGAAAAAAGCATATGGGAAAGAGAGGAATATGAGTCTGCCATGCAGCTGGTGAGGTAGCTCTCTTTCCATTTCTTTCCTGTGTTCAAGACATAGTAAAGTCTCCATTAGCTATTTAAAAGAACTTGGGGTTAGAAATGTGTTGCCAGAGGAGTAGCGGTTTGGGTTTTTGTTGTTGTTGTTGTGTCTTTCTTTTTTGGCAACTGATATTTTTTTTAATATAAAATAAGTGTTTAATGTCCTTCGTTAGTGGGACTGCCAGCTGGATTGCACAGCCAAATCCAATTTCCCCCTCCCCACTCAGACTGTTTGATCTTTGGATGAAACTATTCAGCTCATGGGTCTGCTTCCTTTTTTATCCTTCAGCCTTTTCTCCAAGGACTCAATGGAACAACTCTTTGAATTTAGTTAATCCAGTGATTAAAATAAAAATACAGAAATTTAAACCTGAATCATCATGATCCAGGCCTAATACACTAACGATATACCACTCAGGCTGTCCTGTTGCACATGTCTGTATATAAGTCAAGAAATATGTTCCACCCTATTAGACTTTATTTCTATAACTAATACTGAGATGTGTTAATTTGTGTGGTCTCAAAGACAAGAAGGCATGGTAATGCTGAGTTGAGAGTCACACTTGTCAGAAGGGTGGCTGTGTACGGTGTTTTTTGGAGTATAAGATGCACCGGGGTTTTGAAGAGGCAAATTTTAAAAAAGTAGGTAGATAGATAGAGGGTTAGAGAGGGAGAGAAAGAGAGAGAAATAGAATAGGTAGGTAGGGAGAGAAAGAGAGTAGTTAGGTAGGAAGGTACATAAAGGGATAGAGAGAGAGAAAAAAAATATAGAGAGAGAAATACAGTAGTTAGGTAGGGAAAGAGAGGGGGGGGAGAGAGAGAAATGCAGTAGGTAGGTAGAGAGAGAGAGTAGGTAGGTAGATGTTTCCAGGTGTATTTATCCATGTGCTGGAGAAGGAAATTTCTGACAATCTGCAGCACCTAAGATTTTGTTTCTGCAGGCAGAGCACTTGATCAATGTAATTTTCATCAATCAGTTAAAGAGCTTTCTGAAAGGTGGGGAAAAAGTTTTTGCACTCTGCAAACCTCCCCAAAACGGCCCATTTTTCATGAAAATGGGCCCGTTTTTTTAAAGGCATGCACAGCCTTGGGGGAGCTTGCAGAGTGCTCCTGGAAGGGCAAAAACAAGCAAAAATGGGCCATTTTTTGTCAAAAAAAATCGCATGCATAGCTTTATGGAGGCTTATAGAGTGCTCCTGGGGGCTAAGGGGGCAAAATTGAGCAAAAGGTGGCCCGTTGTTTGCTCATTTCTGCCCTCTCCAGCCCCCAGGAGCTCTCTGAAAGCCTCCATAAGGGTATGCACAGCCATTTTAGTGAAGGGGTAGGGCTTCGGAAGGCAAAAAATGCTGTATTTGGTATATAAAACGCACCCAGATTTTCAGCCGCTTTTTTGAGGAAAAAAGGTGCATCTTATACTCCAAAAATACGGTAAAATGAATGGACGGACGGATGGGATAGGCAAATATGATTTCAGGAATTGGTTATGGAATTTGGGTAATGTTTCTTCCCTCCATCTCCAATTATTTTTCTTTTCATTTTGGATTATGCTAATTATAGCATAATCCTGTGGACACAGACTTTTTTTTTGCCCAATATACTTTTATAAAGATTATCTAGAAGTGTAATTAAGTAGAGATTTCATTCGAGTATAACTAAGAAGATCTGAAATACTGTGGCTTGGATCCAGGAATACTTTTGTACAAAGCCAAGCAAAGCCAAATTTTGTGTTCACACTGCATTTGTTAAAAAGTTGACCTGCTTTTTGCCTTGTCTTTATAGTATTTTATTAGGATTTATCAAATTTTTGTGTACACTGTACACTGTCTTGTATTGTACATTTGTTAGATAGCAGCACCTAGTCTAGGCTGATCTTGAAATGCTAAGCAAGGTTAGATTTGCTTACTATTTGAATTGGATACAATTAGGAAATTCCAGGAATGTAGCCTATATCGGGAAGTTGAAAAAAAAAACATGGAAGAAGATTCAAGTCTGTAGAGATTCTCAGACATCCAGGTGGTCCCAAAGGTGCTTTTTTTCAGGAGGCAACTGGGCTTTCTTATTTTTTTTCTTTTGAAGATGTTTCGCTTCTCATTCAAGAAGCTTCTTCAGTTCTGACAGGATAGTGGGGAGTGGAAGGATTTATATTCCTTGCAGACAGCTGGATATTTGCATCCTTGTAGAGGGTCCTTGAAGCAGGAAGGAGATGACTGATTATTTCCCTGTTGCTAAGACCATGTTATGCTTATGTTGTGCAGTCACCAGTCATCAAGCTCAGTTTTTTGTTGTACATTTGTCTACACTTGTTTCACTATACCTTTTTTCTATAGTAAATTCTTCATATTCTTGGTTTCTTTATTTTTCTAGGATGTTGGCCAAGGATGAATTGCTGGCTATCCTTGAAAAATGTGTGGACATTCTTATATCCTCTTCTGTAAAGTGTCTTAGAAAGACTTTAGAAAAAATGGAGAAATATGTGCATCTACTTAATAATCTTGAAGGTACTGAAGTTTTGTTAGATATTCTAATTCCATTGTTATTTTCTATATCCATGCCCGCTGAAGAGATGTAAAAAATACTCTCATTATAAAAAATGCCTGGCATTATGAGAACAAATAAGGAATAAATTGGCTGGTCCCTTGAGATATCTTAGGCTTCCAAGTAGTAAAAAGAAGTCTACTTGTTAATGTTGAATTAGCCCATTGGTTTGAGAATTGAAACAATAATGGATAGATTGAAATATAATGGATTGCATTTTAAAATGACATTTCTTGAGGTATACAATGACTTTTAGCTAAATCGTTGCATTGTTTTGCTGTTATTGGTGAACTCAGCATAAAAACTTAAAACTGTGCAAAACTGAACTGTTCTAAATGCCAAATTAGAAGTTGAAGAAAGACAATTAATCAATGATCGATTGAAATTAAAAGGCAGGTTGTGGTTGAAGGTAACAAAATATTTCATAATGATAACAGCAGTTTATCAGTGGAAGCAGTTCCAAGGAAGCGGTGGTCTCTCCTTTACTCAGCATCTTCAGAAAAAGACTGGGTAAATGTTTGTTGGGTGATACTCTTATTTGGGTTCAAGTGCATAGTGGGAGGAAGGAGAAAACAGATTCAGAGGCCTACATAGATCTTATTCTGTGTAATTCTGTAACTACCATTATATTCTTGGTTTATTTAACGGAATTGCATGGGGTGTTAATTACATCTTACACAGTAAAACAACTCTGGGGATTTCCAAATTCAGCTTTCCCTTGCTAGTTTCCCTTGCCTCCAGGGTATTGGAGATCAAATAAAATGGAGATAAACTGAAAAGTCACCCACTTTACTTGCCTTTTCCTCCTTCCTTTGAAAACTTTACCCCAATTTTTTATTTGACCAGTTCAGAAGCTAGAGATAAGCTTGTAGATTCCTCATTGGCTGCCTGTTATACTACTTCAGCTTCAACTGCAATAATACACGGGCAAACAATAGATACAAACTCAAGGTAAATCACTCTAAACTTGATTGCAGAACATATGAATTCAGCAACTGAATGGGCGTTGGTTTCTTACCCGATGCGCCCTTTCTCGGGATGGTGAAGACATCATCCAGCCATGGGCATGACTCTGTCAGGATCCAATCGGACTGGGTCTACAAGCTTTAAAGGCATGCCCACGAGGCCAGGCACAGCCTCATGGGCAAATAGCTGTGTTGCACTGTCGCAGCAGCGCAACACAACAGCCATGAAGCGATGATGCTCATAAGCAGCCACCCGGTAAACCCCCTTTGCAGCCGGGCGCAGTACCATTCACTAACCTAGGGGTATCGCCAAGCCGCATGAGCGCCTGTTTGCCGCCGCTCTTGGGGCACACTCTATGGTTGTGGGCCAGCTGCCTGTAGAGCATACAACCATAGAGCGTGCACCCAGAGCAGTCACTGCCAAAAGACTCGGGTTGGAAGCCGCGGAAAAAGCCAGGCTGGGATGGTAGCAGTGGCGGAGGTGCCCTGGCTCCATAATAAGAGCTGGGCCGTGCATTGGGAGGTGGGTGAGCGAGAGTGGAACAGCCACTCGCGCAACCTCCCTCTCCAGCCATGCAGAGTGCCATTCACTGGCATTTGGATAGCGCCAAGCCACGGGAACCAGGCAGCGGCGAACAGGCACTTACGCGCAGCTTGGCGATACCCCTAGGTCAGTGAATGGTGCTGTGCCCAGTTGCAAAGGGGGTTTGCCGGGTGGCTGCTCATAAGGGTGGTCGCTTCATGGCTGTTGTGTTGCACTCTGCGACAGTGCAACAGCCATTCGCCCATGCCCAGCTCTTTGGGAACCCGCTCGCAAGAGAGCAGCCACCCGGCAACCCCCTTCTTCAGTTGGGCACAGCGCTGCTCACCAGCCTAGTGGTATCCCAAAGGCACCAAACAACGCAATCACCTTTGCCTCCCCCCAGGTTCCCACGGCTTGGCACCTTTGGGATACTTCTAGGTTGGTGAGCAGCGCTCTGCCTGGCCAGAGGTGGGGGGTTGTCCAGGGGGCTTATATGCGAGGGGGGGCTTATAGTTTTGCCCACCAGAAAAATGTGGAATGGCTGTATTATGAGGACATGTTGTATTTTCGAGGAAACACGGTATATAGATAAAATTACAAATACGAATATCTAAGGTGACAAAATATCAGAAATAGATAAAAATCTTGCATACATACATCAGAGAGCTGTTTTTGAATATTGTATTTGTGTTTTATTTAGTTCAGTTAGACTCTACTATCTTAAACCGTATAGATTATATGAATGTATGGCACACACATATGGCTGGAAGGAAGAAGTCTCTTTATATGTTAAAAACAATAACTAAAGCTGCCTGGAAGGCATTTGAACTGAATTTTGTAATTTCTGAGAATCTGTCCAGCAAGGCTTACTATGGGATTAAGTGTTGCAGAGGGATTTCACAATGTTGCTTCATTTTATCTCTCATTTTTCAGTTTCAGTTTCAGTTGTGTTTATTTATAGGCCGCCCTTTTCCCTGGGGGGACTCAGGGCGGCTAACAACTTATGGGAGGGGAAGACATACAATAACATAAAAATACAGTGTGTAGTTAAGATCAAACAACATTCATTCAACATTCGGGCGGGGGCAAACTATGATCTTTACCCCCAGGCCTGGCGGGATAGCCAGATCTTGAGGGCTGTGCGGAAGGTCTGAAGGGTGGTGAGGGTACGAATCCCCACGGGGAGATCGTTCCAGAGGGTCGGAGCTGCTACAGAAAAGGCTCTCCTCCGCGTAGTTGCCAGCCGACACTGGCTGGCAGATGGCACTCGGAGGAGGCCTAATCTGTGGGATCTTATGGGTCGGGAGGAGGTAATTGGCAGAAGGCGGTCTCCCAAGTACGCAGATCCACTACCATGAAGGGCTTTAT
The DNA here is from genome assembly GCF_051295495.1 of Thamnophis sirtalis. Classification (NCBI taxonomy): domain Eukaryota; kingdom Metazoa; phylum Chordata; class Lepidosauria; order Squamata; family Natricidae; genus Thamnophis; species Thamnophis sirtalis. The sequence goes on along the minus strand of NW_028261386.1, from coordinate 116,783,568 downwards.
AGGTAGTAAGAAGCACCTTGAAGTGCACACGGAGGCCAACAGGTAGCCAGTGCAGCTCGCGGAGGATAGGTGTTATGTGGGCGAACCGAGGTGCACCCACGATCACTCGCGCGGCCGCATTCTGGACTAGCTGAAGCCGCCGAATGCTCTTCAAGGGCAGCCCCATGTAGAGCACGTTGCAGTATTCCAGCCTAGAGGTCACGAGGGCGCGAGTGACTGTTGTGAGAGCCTCCCGATTCAGGTAGGGTCGCAACTGGCGCACCAGGCGAACCTGGGCAAATGCCCCCCTGGTCACAGCCGACAGGTGGTGATCAAAAGTCAGCTGTGGATCCAGGAGGACTCCCAAGTTGCGAACCCTGTCTGAGGGGTGTAAATTTTGACCCCCCAGCCTGATCGATGGAACACTAGCCAAATTTTTGGGAGGGAAACACAACAGCCACTCGGTCTTTTCTGGGTTGAGTACAAGCTTGTTAGCCCGCATCCAGTCCCTAACGGCTTCAAGACCCCGGCTCATCACGCCCACCGCTTCATTGAGTTGGCACGGGGCGGACAGATACAGCTGCGTATCGTCCGCATATTGGTGGTATCTTATCCCGTGCCTCCGAATGATCTCGCCCAGCGGTTTCATGTAGATGTTAAATAGTACGGGGGACAGGACCGACCCCTGCGGCACCCCATATGATAGGGGCCTCGTGGTCGATCTCTGACCCCCGACCAACACCGACTGCGACCTGTCCGAGAGGTAGGAGGAGAACCACTGTAAAACAGTGCCTCCCACCCCCACCTCCCGCAGTCGTCGCAGAAGGATACCATGGTCGATGGTATCGAAAGCCGCCGAGAGGTCGAGGAGAACCAAGATGGAGGCATGGCCTCCATCCCTGGCTCTCCAGAGATCATCGGTCAATGCGACCAAAGCGGTTTCTGTGCTGTAACCAGGTCTGAAGCCGGACTGGAAGGGGTCCAGGTAATCGGCTTCCTCCAAGGACCGCTGGAGCTGGTAGGCCACCACCTTCTCAACAACCTTCCCAATAAAGGGGAGGTTGGAGACTGGACGATAGTTGTTAAGTACGGCTGGATCCAAAGATGGTTTCTTCAGGAGGGGTCTCACCACCGCCGTTTTAAGTGCGGCGGGGAAGTGCCCCTCCTGAAGCGAGGCGGTAATAACCGCTTGGATCCAGCTCCGTGTCACCTCCCTGCTGTTAGCAACCAGCCAGGAGGGACACGGGTCCAGTACGCAGGTGGAGGCACTCACAGCCCTCATGGCCTTGTCCACGTCCCCGGAAGTAACATCCTGAAACTCAACCCAGCGATGGTCAACCAAATCATCCTCTCGTGCCTCTGCTGGCTCTGCAAAGGTGGAGTCCAAATCCGACCGAAACCGAGCAACTTTGTCCGCCAAGAACTGGGCATAATCCTCAGCCCTACCCTGCAAGGGGTCCCCCGTGTCCCTCTTATTTAAGAGGGAGCGGGTTATCCTAAACAGGGCGGCTGGACGAGACTCGGCGGACGCAACCAAGGTGGCAATATAAGATCTCTTTGCTGCCCTAAGTGCCCTGATGTAATCCTTGGTGCAGGTTGTTAAGAGTGCTCGGTTCGGTTCGGATTTATCGGACCTCCACAAGTGCTCTAGGCGTCTCCTCCGGCGCTTCCTCTCCCGGAGCTCCTCGGTGAACCAAGGAGGCCTCCGGGATCCGCCGCCTCGGAGGGGCCGTAGTGGCGCAATCCGGTCGAGGGTCTCCGATGCTGCCGAATGCCAGGCGGCAGCCAGAGTCTCTACCGGACTGTGGGCGAGAGCATCAGGAATAACCCCAAGCTCCGTCTGGAACCTCAAAGGGTCCATAAGTCGCCTGGGGCGGAACCACTTGGTCGGTTCCTCCTCCCTACAGTGGGGGTTTGGTCTTCGGAAGTCAAGCCTCAGTAGGCAGTGGTCTGACCACGACAGGGGTATGATCTCATTACCCCTCAGACCAAGATCACAAGTCCACTGCTCCGAGAGGAATACGAGGTCGAGCGTGTGACCCGCAGAGTGAGTTGGGCCTCGGATTATCTGGGTCAAGCCCATGGCTGTCATGGAAGCCATGAACTCCTGCGCCCCATCCGAGTGTTCACCGAGCGTAGGCAAATTGAAATCCCCCAGGACCATAAGCCTGGGGAACTCAACTGCCAGCTCGGCTACCAACTCGAGGAGCGAGGGGAGGGCTGCTGCAACGCTGTTGGGAGGCAGGTACGTTAGCAGCAGACCCACTTGACCCTTGAGGTCCAGCTTCACCAGCAGGCACTCACACCCGACAAGCTCCGGAGCAGGGATCCTACGAGGAACCAAAGACTCCCGAATAACAATAGCCACACCCCCACCCCTTCCCTGAGCTCTCGGCTGATGAAGCACCTGAAATCCTTCTTCCTTTCTTTGAGTAAATCCTTCATCTTATTTTGTTTGATTGTAGGAAGCCAGAGGAGAGGAGGGGTGGAAGATAACAGTCCGTCCCCCCAAAAAACATGCTGAATTCAATCTTGATTTGCATTTATGTGCATGAAATTACCTACTAAATTCTAGGTCCCATGGCGTTTTTTGATTTTGATTGCCATCTCCAATGTCACCTTCAATGAAAGATCTCCCTGTACTCTGAAATCCTATTGGGGTGGTGGTTGTTTGCTGAAGATGTATCTAGAAGTCCATCCAACCAAATCCCACCTCTTTTTCAGCTAGTGCATAGAGCATTTTCTTTCTCGGTTGGATCCTTTATGGAAGATAATTATACTTGCTGTTTTTCTTATACAAATCACAGAAGCCAGTGGTGATCAAGAAAAATCCATATCCTCACTGGAGGAGCTTAAGAAGAAAACAGATCTGTATCATCTTCAAAAGGTCAGCATATTTAACTGTTGACTTTGTAACTCTAGAGTTACTGATTAAGTTGACTGGTATATATAATATGCCCTCTGAAATCAAAACTAATCAAAGGAAGACATTTCAGCTTGAACCAAATGCAGGTTTAGAATTTTAATATATCCCAACGTGGGAAGAGAAGATGCTCCTCCAGACGGTACTTATTCTTTACCATCTCTGTTCAACATTTCTGAATTATCTTAATGCCCATATATATTACATATGTAGAAATACGCATGTTAACTAGTTTTGAGGTCACAGTTTCAGTTTTATCTTGTAAAATTGCTTCAGTCTTTCTGGTTCCCCATCTCTTTCTGCCCTACTCCTTATTCCTTACCTTATTTACAAAAGGAAAGAGGACATTGATGAAATGTGTTCTGTATGCCCGTGTGTCTCAATTTTAATTATCGTTTTTATCGGATTCTCTGATTATATCTCATGTGCATGTACGTCTGTTACAAAAATATAGGAGTAAGAATAATAGTAACAGCTCCAATTCTTCTATAATCAAGTAACTGGAGAAATGGAAAGACGGTCTTTGCCTGACTGGCCAACTGTGGTGTTGTTCAGTAAAACAAATCAAACCAAGCAAAATTAAAATGGTTGCTTAGATCAGTGTTTTTCAACCTTTTTTGTGCAAAGGCACACTTTTTTCATGAAAAAAATCACGAGGCACACCACCATTAGAAAATGTTAAAAAATTTTAACTCTGTGCCTATATTGACTATATATAAAGTAATTCTCCCACGGCACACCTTACACTATGTCACGGCACACTAGTGTGCCGCGGCACAGTGGTTGAAAAACACTGGCTTAGATCACTGTGTTGTATTTGCTCGTTGTAAAAGAATTGTGTAACTAACAGATACAGTTTAATATCTAAGAACCATCTAGTATTTCTATACTTTGTTTTGCTTTTGTTAGATTTATGTGTATCCCATCCCCCCCCTCTTTCCTGCAGGAGCTCAAGGTAACTTATATGGCACTTCCTTTTTCCACAACAGCCACTCTTTGTAGTAGTTTTGATTGAGAAACATTAACTGACCCAAAATAACACAGCAAGCTTCCATGCTAGAGATGGACTTGAACCTAAGTGTCCCAGGTTATAATTTAATACCTTAATCAATATCTAATTCTAACTTGGTAAAAGTATCTTTGCATTTCTGTATGATCAATAGTTGCAAAAGAACAACTGGTTCTAATGTAAAGAATAGACATTCCTTAAACAATTTAAGAAGCAATTCAAAGGACACATTAAGGCATTTGGCTGCGCGCGCGCACACACACACACACAAACTGCTTAGTACATAACATGGAAATACCTATGGAGATGATCAGTACTGCTTTATGTTGTAGACTTTGTTGGAGATGAAAGAGTCAAGGAGAGTAAAGAAACTAACAACATTTGAAATACTCCGTTTTGAAATTGTTGACTTTATAGATGGCCTTGTGAGGTGAGCATTGTTTTTTTCTAAGGAGCTTGTGAAATCCATTTTGTCTAACCCTAACCTTTTCAAAGGGGGGGGGGATTGGTTGTGGAATTGAAATTTGGGTCTGAAAATAAATTGGTAAGGACTGTTATTTGCCTATGTCTGTACTACAAACTAATTACAAAGCATGAGTAATATAGAAATTGTTGCACAATTTTACATAATAAATTTACTGGTAGGAAAAAGCTGTTTGGATATAATGGATTCTAGTTTATAAGATGGAGAATAAGCCTTATCTCCTCCCTTTTCTCATTTCTCTCCTATAAACTTTTTTTGGTTGTTTTAATTGGGTTGAGCTTTTTTGTTAGATTCCGACTTCAGTACGTCAGAACACCAACATTTGGAGAGGGTTTGGGGGCTGCAGTCTGTCCAATTTGCCAAAAATATTTGAGACTAAGTTATAGGATGTCTACCATCAGCTAAGTCTACACAGTTGCTGAGTTCACTTCTGGCCCCACACAGGCGGGTGTTGTTGTTGTTGTTTTTAGGATAAGAGTTGCCCTTTAAATTTAAGTTGCACGAACATGATTACAGTCCAAATAAAACAACTATGACAAATGAGCAGGACCAAAGCAACCAATAAATTTGATTTTAATTTCATTAATCTTTAATTTAATTTACCATTAATCATATGCAGTTAGATGACTTCTCCTTATGTATATAATAATTTTGTACTTTGTCATATTCAACTTTATAATTTGATGGTAAATTTTTGATTTCAGAAGTTGCAAACAAACTCCTTGCTGCATATTTTGCTTTGTTGTTAAACAGATATTACTTTGATGATAATATAGTCAGCCTTTTCAGTGGTGGCTTTGCATTTGTGGAATTTCCTGAGTGCTTTGGAGACATGGCTATATATATATTTTTAATGAGAACCATTGTTCTTGGGAATATTATAATAATAGTATTAATGAAATACTTCAGTTCCTATTTAATTCTGAAAGTGATTTTAAGGTGGCCTTAAAACTGTACTGCGCCTTGTATAAACTATCTAAAGACATTATTTCAGCAAAATGGAAAGCCATTTTCATTAAATAAGGAATTATTACCAATGCTAGAAGTTAAAAAAAAGTGGATTGTAGTTCTTAAACTATGGCGGAACTATTTTAAGTGTGACTTATTTCCAGTCTATGTTTGATTTATGCACAGTCTTCTAGGATAAGTTTATATCTTTAATAAGAATATTGTAATTTGAGAAAAAGAAAACACTGAAAGAACTGAACAAAAAGAACACAAATCTTTTAACACTTAAAGAGGAAATTTGTGGAGTTTATTAATATATTGCAGGATTTTGCCCAAAAAAGCTCATTATTCTGATTTTAGAGTGAAACCAGTTTTTAAATATCTGATCCAAATGAATAATAGAATTAAAATCTGAACAGAGTATAGTGGAAAATACTATATGTAGACCTTGGTATTACTAAAGTTTATCAATGACACCAGAATGTTTGTTTTAATCAAAATTGTCAGTAGTATGTAGAAAATTCGATGTCACCATCTTTTTAAAAAGAGGTAATATAGTCTACCAACTTAGCAGTTTGAAAGCATGTAAAAATGCAAGTAGAAAAATAGGAACCACCTTTGGTGGGAAGGTAACAGCGTTCTGTGTGCCTAGGGGGGTTTAGTCATTCTGGCCACATGACCACGGAGACGTCTTCAGACAGCGCTGGCTCTTCGGCTTTGAAATGGAGATGAGCACCACCCCATAGAGTGGGAACAACTAGCACATACGTGCAAGGGAAACCTTTACCTTTAATATTTTCTGGGAAGTCTACAATTAAAAAAACCTTTTAAAACTTAAAAGCTAAAAGTGGTACATGATGCCAAAGTGCAATACAATACATACACATTGCTCATTTTCTGAGAATAGAATTAGGAGCTGAATTCAATAAACATCCTTCTCTTACCATTTTGTGTGCTATTTAGGAATTACCTTCCACCCGCAGAGATGCAAACACTACATGAGGTGATGTATTTCAGTGCAGCTAATACCCTCCAAGAGCATTTAAATGCCACCCCACGTGCTGCTCTTCACACTGCTCTCAACAATCCATACTTTTATCTGAAGGTAGGAAATAAGAACAAGGCAACAATCTTGTAGCCTCATTTCTCATCACATCCAAACTATTGAAAGTGTCATTCCTTGAAGGATTTGTCCATTTCTCATGCCACTGTATTTTCTACATGACTACCGGTAGTTGAAGCTGTAAGAGCTTGGCAACATACTATTTCCTTGTCTTCGCTTATCAAGGATTCTAACATTTTTTTCTGAAATAATATGAATGTGACCCTAAGCAAAATCTACAGCAAAAATTACATTTTAAGTATAAAAATAAATAAATACACTTCTCGGAACTACAGTAGCATTACTATTGTAGGAACATTCTAAATCATTTTTAAAAATGTTGATGAAATATTTCTCCATATAATTTTATCATTGGGAAATTATGATAACATAGTATAAAGATGTCTATTGGAGGGAGCAGATCAGCTGCTGACCCCAGCTGATCCCTATGAAAGCTAAGCGAGTCTGCTCCTGATAGTACTTGAATGAAAGAGCATCAGAAAAATTCCTAGACTGGAGCCAAACTAAGAAAGAACAATCCAGAAGAAGCCGCAGGCAATCTACTCTTTTATAGCTACCAACCAAACTAGAGGGATGTGACAGAGTAGTTACAGCCACACTGATGCCAATATGTGTTTGCTAGTACATAGATGGCAACACATTTAGATATTGCTATAAAGTACTACAGAAATGTCCAAGATTTTGTACTGAAATAACTTTATAGCAAGTGTTAAAAATCATGATAACTTCCCTATTGTTGCTTGTAGCTATAAAAAAATAACTAAAACAGGATAGTGATGGTAATTACAGCTCCTGGAGAGCATTGCTGGACCACTGTCAGAGAGCTCAGTCCAAGAAACTCTTACTTTGCAATCCTAGTGGCATCCCAGACAGTAGGAAATAGACACATACAGGAAGTTTAGCTTGGCTTTCTTTATCAGAGATAGTTGCCTTCTCTATTAAAAAGTAGTATTGTTTTCTGGCATCTATTCCAATGAGTCAGAGATGAGAAAATTGGTCTTGTAAAATGGAATAGATTAGTACCGGGATGGCGAACCTGTGGCACGCGGAGCCATTTGTCAGGGCACACAAGGCGTTGCCCTGTCAGCTTGCTAGTGCGCATGCGTGCGCTGGCCAGCTGAGTTCAGCCTTTTTTAAAGCCATTTTTCGCCCTCCCCAGGCTCCAGAGGCTTTATAGGAGGCTGTGGAGGGTGAAAACAAGCCTCCCTCCCACCCCCACCCGGAGGCCCTCCAGAGGCTTCAGGAGCTTCCCTGAAGCATCCAGAGCGCAAAAAATGGCCCTATGGGCAAACCGGAAGTTCAGGAATGGACTTCTGGTTTACTCGTAGGGTCGTTTTTAGTCCCCCGGAGGCTTCAGGGACCTTCAGGAGGCTTCCCTCCAGAAGGAGGGCCTCCGGGAGGGCGGGGAAGGCTGTTTTCGCACTCCCCAGGCTCCTATAAAGCCTCTGGAGCCTGGGGAGCGCGGAAAAAGTGCAAAAAATGGGGGGAGGGCCTCTCATGTGCGCATGTGCACTGGATATGTTGCACATTGCATTATAGGTGTGGCACGGCCATGCATGACCCCCCTGCGCTCCCCCCTTATGGCACACGAGCCAAAAAAGGTTTGCTGTCGCTGGACTAGTAAATAGCCCATAAATGGGAACAGTTCCATATCTTCACTTGCAACTGTCTGCCCTGCTGTAATTACATTGGGGGATGGGAGGTTGTCACTGTTTTTTAAGGCTCACTTAACACAGCTGTGTGCAAATTATGCCTCCATTATCACTGTGATGTTGAGAAACCGCCATGTGCATTATAGAATACTAGCTATATAACCGAGATGATGGTATAATTATCACACCAATGAGATACCTGGCACCTATTTTGGATTGTGAATTTTGTTTATCAGGATGACTCCTTGAAATGTGATGCAGAATCCCTTTCTGGTGCAGCTCCTGATATTTGTATAGCATACAAGCTGCATTTGGAGTGTGGCAGATTGATTAACCTGGTTGACTGGCTGGAGGTAGGTAAAATGATTCAATGTATACCTGCTATTCTGATGGATTTTTTTCAAAGCTGCTCATTCATGCTATTAGATACAGTATAAAACTCTACAGTGCCTTCAAATCAGTGGTGGGTTGCAGGCAATACGCTCCGGTACAGGTGTACCGGAGCCTGCCCGGAGCACTGGGTACCGTTCCGGTACCTGTCCTTGGCGCTTCTGTGCACGGCACATACAGCGCCTGTGTGACGCTCCGCCAACAGTTGGAGCGTCACGAAGGCTTGTGGAGGCATTGCTGGCAGGTAGGATGTGCTGCGCACACCCATGTGGACGACACCAGGCCCGTTCCAACTGATCCAGACCCCACCACTGCTTCAAATCAAATCTTTATTACAGTAATAGACCAGCATAAGGAGGACAGGGTACAGTTAATTAAAAAGCATTGAAGACACATCCTTCCAGGGTTCTTCTTCCAGGGTGTGTCAAAACCATAATTTGTGTAAATCTTTGCAGATGTTTTATACCAAGATTCAATAAATGAACGCACGTAACGAGGCTCATCTCCCCCCTGCTAAGCATCTTCCATTACAATTCCCATTTTTGGTGATATTTTCTTATTAAAGAGCAACTACACATTGGAGTTTGTTTTAAAGAGCAGGGAGATGCTCCTTCTAAACAGATTTTATTTTCTGGAGGAAAAGAGCACAGAATGTGCCTTCTGTTTTGTTAAATTGGGACTTTGGGGAAAAGGGAAACAGTAACAGCTCATTGCTCCCTCTGGCAAAATGGAAAACTCTTCATTTCTTGATCTGTGAGGCCCAGCTAGTGCCACCTTGGTTAAAGAAACCAAGGCCATGAAATTTTTCCTGGATTTTTGCAGAATATGCCAGCGATAATTTGTTGCTCCTTTTTGTAAAAAATGGGGGGGGGGGGGAGGAGATGGAGAAATAAAACATTTTTTTTCTTTTGCAAGCAATTGTGGTGTTTTTTATATTTTAACTCGTCCATAGGAAGTTTATTTTCTGCTGTAAATTTGGGCAAGTAATTTCTGGAGTTTCTCACAACATCCCAATAGAAATGGGGAAAAAAATCAATTTATTTCTCTTCAGTTGTGGAAGGAAGAGAATAGCTTTTACTTCTTCACATATAGCTCCTGATTTTGGCATAAGCACAATTTTTTGCAAAAATGTTCTATCTATGGAAAAAAAAAATTAGAGACTAAGTTTTTGTTAACGATATCTGGAGTAGCCTCAGGCTACATTCCTTTAGCAAATAGCAAAAATAAAAAGTATCCAAGTTTGGAACTAGATGGGTAAGAACTGAGACAAATAATGAATGTGGATAATAAAGCCAACCTTTTACCTCTGCTTAGGACTCTCATTTGCTTTTGTTTTATCTTTATGGCTACCCACTTAAATTAGGATGAATCTATTTTGCGACTTGTGATATTTGTTCTGGAATTTAAGAGAAATGTTTGAGAATCTTGTTAGGTAATAAATTATATTAGTTTGAAAAAAACCCACATTAAAATATATACAAGTATTATGTCTGTTTACTTGTTGGTCTTTGATGCCCTGCGTCTAACAATGAGTGTAATATGTAAGCCAAGATGTGAACTTTGTACAACTTTTCTGAATGCTTTTATGACATATTATTTCTCTAGGCCTTTTCAACAGTTGTAACTGCAGTTGGAAATACAGATTCCACAATCAAAAACCAGACAGATGACATTATCCAGTATCCTTTTTTTATATTCTAAGAAATCTACCTGAAAACCACAGTATTTATTTTTGAAAATTATCTTTAGATTGTAAATAAAAAGAACGAAGTAAAACATTTTAGAGATTGTACCAAGTTAAGGATTGGTTAAGGTTTTAGAGGATGAAACAAAATTCAAAACAACCTTGACTGATTTGAACTGTATGCCAAATCTAGGACAATGTTCACTCTGACAAGTATAAAGCTATGCACCTGGGTTGGATTAGGGAAACCTGGGCAGCAGTAGGAAGACCAACAGCTACCAGGCCACTAGTTGAACACAAGCAATGCAACAATTAAAGGAAACCCAATAGAATGAGCTTTATTATTATTATTCTCTTCAGATCACAGAAAATACTTGTATTATACTTGCACTGGTTAAACTGCATTTGAATTATTGCATCTATTTTTGGACACTGACGAAGGGAGTGGGTTCAGAAGGCCTCTCTCTGGAAGATCAAGGGGTCTAAAAGAGCCCTATGGAAAGCAGCTGAAGATGCTGGACATCTTGTGCAGGGAAGAAAACTCAGTAGTTGGAATGCAGCCTTGCTGTCAAGAGCTGTTTAGTGATGCAGCAGCCTGAGAATAGCTCTAAACTCTTCAAGGTTTTCAAATATGTGCTGGATGATATAATTTAGTGGCTTCCTGCAGTAGCATAGGATGTTTGACTAAACCACCTGTATCTCTTCGCTCATACACATCAATTCTGTTTTACAGAAATCTTTAATCATAATTTCTATATATGTAACAGAGCTCACCCAGTCTTTCTGATTTAGGTGTATCTTCTTATGCTATTATTTCAGCATTTCATTCAAATAAGTGCTGCTACTTCAGATTAGTTTACTATAGTAGCATGCAAGGAGATCTACTGAGGAATCTGGAATGTAACAGGTTAATGAGGAAATAAATGAAAATAACTTTCTGGGAACTTTAGGGCAGATTATTCAGGATGCTAAGCAGTAGATGCAAGCAGAAAAAAGGGCTTGGCCACAGTGTATATAACACTCTACTTAACCTACTCTTGAAGATGAATTCCAGAGATATCGAAATCTGCTCTATTAGTTGAAGATATATTATTTGGTAGATTGAGCATACATTTAATATTGTAAGGCTATTGCAAAGAACGGGGAGCAATCTATAAATGTGCTAAATTGTGTTGTAAACTATCCCAAATTTGTTATGTGTAGTAAATTATTAAATCTTGATTGATGGAGATGCCATTTCCTTGACTAGAACTCCCAAGTGCTCGGTTCATTAGAGCAGTATCAGAACTGGAATTTTTGGGATTCATAAAACCCACAAAACAGAAAACGGATCACGTGGCAAGACTGACATGGGGTAATTGTTAATAAGAAAGGATTCTGTAATAGCGAAAATAATATCCACTGTAATGGCATAAATAAAATATACAAAATGACTTCCTGGATTATCCATATACATTTCAACATGTAGCTGACCTTGGTTCACCTGTTTTATTCACTGTTTTCAATTTATTTGCTACCTTCCGTCTATCAAGGCAGCAATTTAGATCACTCACGCTTCAAAAATGCAGGCTTCCTTTTAGTTGACAGCTGGGTTGCAAGCACTTCAAAAGCGCACACTTCCAGACTTGGAAGAAAGGCACTAGAAAAAATTGCTCATTTAAATCAGTTTAACCTTCAATGAGTAGATTCCTTAATGCCACGGTGCCTTCCTTTTTCATCAATCTTGTAGGGAAAAAAATCCGAGTGCTGCTTTATATATCACATTTTCCATACTTCTTGCCACATTTTTTTTAGTTAAATTAGAATGTTTCATTCATAATAGAACTGCAACCTTAGAATCAATTTTTTGCTACTGTATCATTTACACATTCCACCTGTTCTCTGAACATTTTTGGCTTTCATGCAGGCTCCCAATTTTATCTCCACAACAATTCTATAGAATGGATTGCAAGGGGATGAATTGGCCCAATGTAATATGGTAAGCTTCATGTAAATTGTGAGAATTTCAACTTTAAGCCTTCCAGGTCCAATTTAGAATAGTAAGCACCACATAACACTACTATTGTTCTTTGAACTATTTTCAGTTTTGTTAAAGACAAACTGACATTCTCAAACTAATGATTTTGGAATGTGGGAGGGCCTCTCAATAAACCTATTATCCCAAATATAAATATGCAAACACATTTTTGCAAGAGACAGACACTGCAACTATTTGCAAGACGTGTAAAGCAAATTGCCAATAATGCACAAAGGCGGCTTTCTTCACCATCCCATAGGGAGGTTTCCACTTGCAAGACTACCAACTGTTCACGAACACTGCTGCAGGAGAAGAACAGACTTGGCATTTCAGCATGTAAACACTTTAATTAAGGTACTATATTCCAGTGAACCTCCATCTGTGCCCCTCATCCCCATATTAAATACATGTTTTTACATCACTTTCCAAAGAGCTCAGAGCAATTTTCTTATAGTTCAGAGACCTTAGGGAATCAAAAGTACTTAATCTTAGCAGCAGTGAACTACACCATGTGCTGTAAGTCCGTTCTGTGGCAAGGTATGTCCGATTGCTTAATACTCTCGCCCCTTTAGTTTTTCAAAGGCTCAAAGCCAACAATCCAGTGCAAATGTACAGTGGAAGTATATTAAAATCCATGAATCAAAATGGCAGTTTCTGTAATAGAAATCTTGTTAAAATTACATATGTGCCCAGAAGAATACGAACTTGCTTAGAATAAAGAATGTTTCAAAGTAGAGAGGTGAATAGATGGATATTTAAATGCAAGATGCCTGCAGATTTCATGTAAAACATGAATGTTAACATGAGAATATAATTTTAATGCTTTTGTAGTGATTTCAGTAGCAGCAGCACTGTAAAAAGTCAATAAGAGTCACGTAAGAGTGAAAAATAGTTCAAAAGGTCTAATCTAGTTTTCTTTATCCATATAAAAAGCAACTTCTTTACAATCTTCCAGCTGCAAGTAAGAAAATCTGGTAACTCCCTAGAAAAAGGCTCACACATTGAATTCAGTAACAGTAACAGAAGTAAAAACAAATTATCTGTTAAATAAGGTGTGAATGGGAACATGGTTCTTTTTAAACGTGGGAAAAAAGCCACTGAGATAAACACAGGCAATTTTCTCCAACCTCAAATTGCTTCCAAAGCAATGAAATTTTCAATACCTTCAATCTGGGATGAAGAAAGTTTCTAAAAACATAAAAAGTAGTTGCTCCTTAAGATATACTGCTTCAGAAAGCATCTTAGCTAACCTCACATTTCTGAGTCAAAAAATATTATTCAGACATATTATATAAGGTATGCCTTTGAGGAGTAGAACATGAAGAGATTACAACTGCTTCACCCATAATTTCTGCCAGCCTCACTTGCAGGAAAGTGGCTGCCTACAGGAAAAAAAAAAAAAAACACCACTCCTTCAGTATCAGTGAAGGCTTTGCTAACAGTTTAGAAGCTTAATTGACTACAGGAGGTTCTCCAGTGAAGAATTCACTTTTCTAAATAGGAGGAATGAAGGTAGCATGCCCATACCCTCTTCGCTCATATAACTTATTACGTTAAAGGAATGCTTGATGAGGACCAAAATTGCCTACAAAATCTCAAATTAGTCCTACACATGCCAGTCAACCTTAACAAAGCTTTCTAGAACATTCGTATCTATACCTTTCTTTTTGAACTATTAGCTAATAAATATTAAACATAGATTTATTTAGTACACTCACATCTATTTTATTTGAATGATGGCAAAAATGCCACTTATATAGGTAAAAACACAGGTTAGAAGTAAATGTTTTATTCTTTCAACTAAATTCCAGTACTACAAGGGCAGTAAAACAATGATACACTGAAAAATTGCAGCAATAAACATTTGTTAAAGACTGATAGAATAAATAAAACCTACAAAAATGAGAACTTATATAAACCCATTCTTAACCCCCCAAAAAAGTCATGGAATACAAAAATGCCCTCCTTCACTATTTCACAGGCAGTACTGTGGGCTAATTGCTTAGACGTTGTCCAGGGATTACATTCTAATTTAACTGTGAATACAATTTTGCAGTGCACAGTTATGAAAACCACACTAACTTCAGTCAGAAGTGTCATTCTACACTTTTATTTACACAACCAGTTAAGGGCAGAGTTCTAATACACCAGCTTTAATCCTTTTACTTTTCAAACTTATTAACAGAAGCCAAATTGTAATGATACAGCAAATGAGACCACTGGTATTAACAGGTAGCAAAGGTCCACATCCAGGTGGTACTGACATCAGGGAGCACTCCAAAACCAGTTGCTGCATAAGAGTGGTTGCCACTGACAAAAGCTTGAAATAACCAGTGTATACAGAGGAGGGGGGGGGGGGGAGGAGAGGGAATATGGCATTGTTGCAAGTCTTTAAAGGACAGCTTGCAACAACAGAACAGGGTTTCAGGGCTGCCCACGTATGCAGAAAACATGATTCATGAAACATCTGAAAAGGAAAAAAGAATCGAGTCAAGAAATAAGATAACCAAAGAATTTACACAACTAAAGCTCGGCAAAAAAAAAAAAAACAGTTAAAACTATATCCCTGTGAAGATCACTCCACTTTTGCGATGATTTCACTCTTATAAAGAAGAGTAGAGAAGTAGAGTTCTACTCTACCCCATTCTATCTACTTTGTCAAGCCACCAAAATCTAACATCAAGGAAAATAGCTTAAAATACTTACAACTTGCAGGCTGTTCTCCATATCGTCGCATGATCTGATCATGCGTAAACTTCACAAATGCGTCATACTGTTCTGTGATCAAAGAATATTTAAAGTAAGATACCATATATAAAAGTGCTTGTTTACAAGACAACACAAGGAAAATATCCTTTACTTTAAATACTGCATCCAGGGATGGAATTCAATGTTTGTCATAGGCAGATATGCTAGCTGAAACATGAATCTTATTTTACTCCATGCGTCTTTAGATTTTGTTTTTGGGTTTCTGGTATAATCTGAAGAAATACAGAGTGAATATCACGGGGATGATGAATTTGTTTCCTTTATGAAAATAAACCATTGTCCCTCTGTTCTAGCCATATTGTATCAGCTCCTTCAGTATCACGATTGAACAATTAAGCATTTTCTCCAATCTAGGGCTGTATATTTTGGATGACCTCAAAGGGTCACAAGTGCTTAGGGCAGTGATGGCAACCCTTTTTGAAAGCCGTGCCAAAATTAATTCTGTGTGCCCACACCCCGCAATTCAATCTGCCCCGCCCACCTGTGCATGGGCACATGATCCTCCCACATGGGGGGAGAGGACTTTTTGTCCTCCCCAGGCTCCGGAGGCTTTCCTGAAGCGTGAGGAGGGCGAAAAACGGGTCCAACTGGAAGGATGTTCAGAAACAATTTGTTTGCGGCTTCTGGAGGGCCTCCAGGGTAAGCTGTTTTCATCCTCCCCAGTCTTCAGGAAAGCCTCCAGAGCCTGGGGAGGGCAAAAAATGGATCCAACCAGAAGTTCGGGAATGAACTTTTGGTTGACCTGCTGGGCCCATTTTTTGCCCACCCCAGGCTCTGGAGGCTTTCCTGAAGCCTGGGAAAGGTGAAAACGGCCTCCCCCGGCCTTCCAGAAGACCGAAAATTGCAGAGCTGATGGCTCGCGTGCCGGCAAATATGGCTCCGCATGCCACAGATTTGCCATCATGGGCCTAGGGACATCATGCTGCAGTATTTTATTACATTTTGGTTAGCACTGAAAATTATTTTCTTAACTATACAGAAAAGGCTAATAATATGCTACCAAGATTTTACTAAAATATTTCTAGTTATCTTAAGGACAATTGCTTCAAGAAATTCATTCAAATATCATTTCCACTGCATATATGAAGATATATGCAAATATCTCAACTGCTGGCATAACAGTTATGCCTTTCCTTCATTTTCCACAAGAATAGTCATCCCTAAGGGGAAGATGCTCTATTGCAATTGAAACCTCGTCATACAGTTCACATTCTATATTAACAAAAACCTAGATTCTATCCTTATGTGACTATTTAAATAGTTTACAGGAGTTAAAACAGGTGATTAGAAACCTTATTAATGAATGATACTCAAAATATGAGGAAACTTGCAGCATATAGTAACTGTTGGTATCTTAATATTTAGTCAAAAGCTTCTCAAAATGTGAGTTAACAGAGAGTGCTAATTGATACTTATAGTAATTTGTATGAAGTACATCATGTCGGTCTCGTAGTGGTGTAGGCAATACAATACAATAGCAGAGTTGGAAGGGGCCTTGGAGGTTTTCTAGTCCAACCCCCTGTCTAGGCAAGAAACCTTATACCATTTCAGACAAATGGCTATCTATTATCTTCTTAAAGACTTCCAATGTTGGGGCATTCACAACTTCTGGAGGCAAGCTGTTCCACTGATTAATTGTTCTAACTGTCAGGAAATTTCTCCTCAGTTCTAAGTTGCTTCTCTCCTTGATTAGTTTCCACCCATTGCTTCTTGTTTTACCCTCAGGTGCCTTGGAGAATAGTTTGACTCCCTCTTCTTTGTGGCAACCCCTGAGATAACTGGAACACTGCTATCATGTCTCCCCTAGTCCTTCTTTCTATTAAACTAGACATACCCAGTTCCTGCAACCGTTCTTCATGTTTTAGTCTCCAGTCCCCTAATCATCTTTGTTGCTGTTCTCTGCACTCTTTCTAGAGTCTCCACATATTTTCTACATCGTGGCGACCAAAACTGAATGCAGTATTCCAAGTGTGGCCTTACCAAGGCATTATAAAGTGGTATTAACACTTCACGTGATCTTCATTCTATCCCTGTTTATGTAGCCTAGAACTGTGTTGGCTTTTTTGGCAGCTGCTAAACACCGCTGTGTGCAGTGTGATAGTATCCCATCTTCCTCTCCATCCTCATCAACTGTAATTTGTCAAGCTAAGAAGTGAGCAATTTAGAAGCCACCAAATATTAGCTAAGAACATTCGAATTCCTGAACATTAATCTTTATTGTGGTTAAAGATAGCTAAAAACATCTAAAAAACTAAATGATTTCAAAGTTAAGTGGTGTAAATTAACCATGCTGTTCCTACAAAGCAGAAAGATCATTATTTGAAACTATAAAGTACAGAAATCACCATTCAGAAACATGCAGTCATATAACAAGCCAAGTAACAGGATGGAAAAAATAACAGCTGACATACATTTTGTTTTTTATCATACCTGCAAGTTTTGTGGTCAAGATTTCTTCATATTCTTCACGAATTTTCTCTTCACGTTCTTTGAGCAAACGTTCACAGATCATTCCAACTTGTCTGAGAGTAAAGAGGGGCTGTTCTTTTTTCAGTGGTGGTGACGCTGCAGATGAAGTACCTTTGAACAAATTATTTCCAGAGGTAGTAATTTAATTATGCTTTAGAGCATGGGTGTCAAACTTGCGTCATTACGTGACATACCACAACTGTTTTCCTCTTTGTTAAAATCGGAGGGGGCAGCACGTAACGTATCTGGGGCCACAAGTCTGACACCCCTGCTTTACAGCATCTTCTAGAAGATTAATGCAGATAACAGTTCACTTTCTAAAGTACTTTGAAAATCAGATTACAACAATCATAGAGCTTAAATTCTAATGAAAATGGCTGCATTTATAGCCCACTGGTTTCAGTACATTTTAAGTACAAGCTTCTGAATTAAATGTTGGCTATGTATTAAAATCAGTAATTATAACTATAGAGCCAATTTAGTATAGTCAACAAGGCACCAGACTTGAAACTGGGAAATCATGAGTTCTAGTCCTGCCTTTGACAGGAAGCCAGTTGGATGACCTTGGGTCAGTCACTCTCAGGCTATAAAGCAGGCAGTGGTAAACTACCTCCAAAAACCCTTGCTCAGAAAAACTGCAGGGATTAGTTGAAGCAGTCACGAGGAGTAAAAAACTAACTTAAAGGCTCACACCATCACACACAAAGTTAGAATGATAGAAGTATATTGTTGTGACGAGGTATATAAATCAGATGTTTATTTACAAATGGCTAAAAGTGAATGTGACCCAGAATTATCATGAACTCCACTCCCCAATGAACTTCCTGAAGACAGGAGAGGGGAGACACATCTCACTAATTTTTCTTTCCCCTCACAGTCCTATTACTCCAGCTATATTAATTTTGTTAGATGTACATCCTGCCTTTTTTCTGGAAGCTTAAGAAGGCATACCATAGAGTAGAATGGTTTGAGCAAATGGCTAGCTCCAAGTCAGCTTTCATGGGCGAGGGTGAACTAGAACATGGATCTTCCCAATCTTAATCTAGCACTGAAACAAGCAGATTACATTGCTTCTCCTTGATTGAACCATGATTAGGCAGTCTCATAACAATGTTCCCAGGGAAGTGACAATGGATAGTTAAGAGCTTGAGAAATTAGCAAAATTATTTTTTTCTTCTTTCCAGTGAGGCTTAGCATTTTGAGAGTTTCTCTCAAAAAATGAAAGAAGATCCAATTCAATGCATTTCTGAACATAAAACATGGATGATTCCAAGTCAATTTATCATGCAAAATTAATTCAATAAAAGATGGGGAAAGGTTATAACTCAAATATTATAAACAGCTCATAATTTAAATACTACCTAAATGTTGTAAAATTTCGAAGTCATAAGTTGCACAACATTAAGATAGGAGCTATGAAGACTAACGAGGAGCCTTCTCAGTGGGGCCCATGTCTATGCATTGCTCTGCCTTCAAAGGTGATGTCTCCAATCTCCAGGCCCACAAGATCTTTTTATTGCATGTATATGGAAACTAATAATTCTTGCACTGAATCAGATTTCTTGGCGGTTTATATTGTTTTGTTTGTATTGTACACTACCTCAAGCCTGTAAATTGACATACTAGAAATAAAAGAAATGAAAAAATATCTAGTGTCTTTTCTTTCTCTTTATTGCACTAGCCTACCCCAACAGGTGTGTTCTTGGAAGATTTCTAACCCAGAAAGGATGGCTCAAACTGCTGGAACTGCCAAAATCTGTTCTGCAAGCAGTATCTATTCAGCTGGATAAACGTCATTAAAATGTAAGTTAAACTCATTCTAGTAGTAATAATCATTGTGATTCTTTTGTGTTTAGAGAAAAACACAATCTGACCCAAATTCAAATGCATTCTTATTCTAAAATCTTCACCTGGCAAAGCTGGTCCAGAAAGGAGAAATGCTTGTGACTGTGCATCAGTAGAACAACAAGGATCTGTTTGGTGAAAGTTTTCTAAATGTCTTCTCTTCTGCATGCGTTTGTATTCCTGTTTTATATTGTACAGAATTTGCTCTAGAAAAAAGAAACATACTGAACATGATTATGAATTCCAACTCAGTTATTTCAAACAATTTAAATTGAGAGAAAATACTCTAACGAATGGCAATAAAGGTAGTGTCAATTGTTTCAGAAGTTCAACTTATCATCTAAACATACTACAATTTCCAACCCTATTCACACCTTTCATATAGCTGCAAGATATAGATGTAGATAAAGAAAATAGCATTAGGCCCACTGATAATGTTCTCTGCTTTCCCCTGGAAATTAGCAAGAAAATTAGCAGACCATAACCAATACCTATGTTCTCCTTCCACAACATAACACTAGCGAAAACGTATTTCATATCTCTTTCCAGATTTGAGACCAAGAAAGGTACAAAACATATTTATATTATTTCTACACGTATATAATATTGTTCCACTAGTTAGGTTACATTACAGAAGCATCCAGAGTTTTTGCAGTATAGGTAATCTTTGATTTACCACCATTCATTCAGTGACCATTTGAAGTTATAACAGCACTGACAAAAGTGACTTATGACTATTTTTCACACATCCCTTGCAGCATTCCCATGGTCACGTGATCAAAATTTGGACGCTTGGCAACTGGCATGTATTTATAACAGTTGCAGTGTCCCGAGGTCATATGTTCACCAATTGTGACCTTCTGACAAGCGAAGTCAATGGGGAAGCTGGATTCACTTAACAGTGTTACTACTTAACAACTGCATTGAGTCACAACAATTGTGGCAAGAAAGGTTGTAAAATGGGGGCAAAATTCACTTAATAACTGTTTTGCTTAGCAATAGAAATTTTGGGCTGAATTATGATCTAAGTCCAGGACTATCTATAATTGTTCACTGCCTACATATTAGTATTTTCAATAAGAGCAATCAAGTATATTTTATATTGAAAGCTACTATGCTGTTTCCCTGAAAATAAGCCCTCCCCGGATAAGTCCAATCGTGCTTTTGAGTGCATGTGCTAAAATAAGCCCTCCCTGAAAATATTGCAACACAATAGCAGCCACAAGATGACCATGCTCGCCACCTCCTAGCCCTCAAAAATAAGACCTCCCCTGAAATAAGGCCAAGTGCTTATTTCAAGGGTCAAAAGACCCCTGTCTTATTTTTGGGGAAACACAGTATATGTTTTCTGCTATGAGAATTTAGCACTACCTTTCTTTTCCCTCATCCAAAGCAATGATTAATAGCTACAGAAGCAACCACTATTGTATTGCAGTGGTATCTTGGTACTCAACCACTCTGAAACTCATCGAATTTGATACTCAACACATTGTAACATGAAAATATTGTCTCGGTACTCATTGTTTGCTTGGTACTCAAGGCACAACCTAGAACATGTCTATGTCGGCTGCCTTGTGACTCACTACATTATTCCTTATGGGAATAATTGGTTTGGTACTCATCGTGACTTCTAGAACCAATTAAGGATAAGTTCCAAGGTACCACTATATTTGAGAATCTTTCTTGTCCATGACCAAACAAGTATATTTTTATGTGGCTATTATATCTCCAAGCACACTTAATTGCTTTGCAGAAAACTCAGAAACATATTTTTATTCTGCCAGCAAATGATACCTAGCACCAAGTATATAACAAAAAAGTACATTATTTTAAATTATTGTATATAAAATTGTAACATTTGAAGGCGTATGCCCTGCAATTCACATAAAAACTTGCCTCTTTCCAATATATTATTTTGGAATCCAGATGCACAATTCATGGTTGCTAGCTATTTCAATTTACTAAGCAACTTTTCTTACTATGGACTCTTATTCTTTCTTACAGCCTTTCCCAGTGGAAGCTTAGTTTAATAACTAAACTCAATAAATAATTGCATACATTTATAACGAGAAAAAAATACTGAAGGGGGGAAAGAAAGAAAAACAATAGAAATAATCTCAGATATACAATCTTCTAGATAGGAAATCTCTAATTTTAGAAAACTGTGAGCCACTATTTTACAATAATGAACTTCTTAGGCAAACAAATTCATTTAAGGGCCATTGGAGACCATAGTGGACATAAGGATATTCATATTAGCAACATGAAACTCTAATATACTAACTAGCCACCCTTGCTAAAATTATTAGCACTTACTACTGAACTGTACTCTATTCACATTGCTAGAGGCAGGAATCTTATTCTCCCCCTTAATTGTCCCATGATAGCAGCTGCAGTTCCTCCTACTAAAAGAAATTAGCAACAGTTACTGTAGAAAAGCTACCAATTTGCAAGAATCTGGTTTCAACTTGATCGCAAATCTATTAAATATGCCTTCATCAAATCAGGCTCACAGTTTATTCCACACATTGGCATATAAAAATCATTTGACTTTTTTTATAAAATAAAACTTTTATAAAAATGGAAAATAGATTTTAAAAGGTTCAGAAATAGTTCAGAAAAATGATTAGAATTTAAAAGCTAATTTCTAATTATATTCTAGGATACTAAAATAT
Organism: Thamnophis sirtalis; assembly: GCF_051295495.1. NCBI lineage: Eukaryota > Metazoa > Chordata > Lepidosauria > Squamata > Natricidae > Thamnophis > Thamnophis sirtalis. The sequence continues at coordinate 116,761,601 of NW_028261386.1, read as the reverse complement.
GAAAATGAGATCAGTTAACAAAGTGCTCTAAAAGTGTAAAGTCAATTAAAAGAGTATATGATGGAGTACATCTGGAAAAGAGGGAAGAATTTGAATATGACATCAAAGATAAAGTAAAACTAAATGAAGTCTTCAGCATTTGAGGAAAAAGCTTTTATCCACAAATATGTCATCAAAATGTTTAGTATATAGTTTTGTCAGAGATAATCTTATGAATTTATCTGAGATTAAAAGAAATCCAAAGAACTGATTATAAGCATACATGGTTGCAGTATTCCATTAATATAGCAATAGTTTGGGTCTTTAAAAAAAGGCAAAGTACTAAAATGTAAATTAGTTTGTAGCAGGTGCCCTGAACAAAACAGGGAAATCTAAATTAATTCTTCCAAAATGTATTTGATGTAATACTTGCTTTTGTTCTAAGACTATTATCAGAGTTGTGGCAGGATCCACATGATTTAAAAACATAAATCAAGCTCCTTTAAAATATAAAACTTGAACTGACAAAGAGAACAAACCTTGAAAATGTCCTCCCAAATAAAAAAAAATACTTTTTCTAAGCCTGCTTTTTCATCCGAAGAGAACCCCTAGTGTGGATTCTCTCACTTGGACCACTGAAATATGGAATTATCAGGGTCAATATTCCAATGCAGGATTAAAGATTTCTAATGAAATTTTAAAAAGCCACACAACTGGAGTAACCAAATCCCACAGGTACACAAAGAATCTGGAATAATACATTCAAAATATAAACAATTACAGCAAATCTCTTATTTTCTTTCCAGAAAAAGCAATAAACCTTGTAGAGGAATCTTTTTATTAACAAAATCTAACTTGTATTTAAAGACACACTCCAAGGAATGATTGTTTAAAAAAAAAAAGCCTTATCAGGGTTTTGTTAAATATTACCTTTCTTCAGACAACAAAAACATATTTAATACAATTTTTAAGATGGCTGCTGTTTTATACATAATTGCTAAAATATTCAACACTCATCTTTGAATTTGAGCTGATTTAACTCCAAATGGCTTCACTAGTGTTATAAAGTTTGCACTATTCATTATTTATAAAATAATTTTATATGGTATGAATTTACATTATTTTTTTTCTCAAACACCAAAGACACATTTTCACCATAAATGAGAACAAAATCTTCCCAACTAATTAAAATATTGTGGTTTGAATTATCTGAATTTGAATAATTTAATTATTTAAGTGTATTGATTAAATCCTCCCAACTTCCTTTACAAGACTGTTGTTAAATGCTGCTAGATAATGAGCTTAAACAATATGCACGCTCATGAAGATTTGCCACCAAAAGGGGACACATTAGGATTTTTCTAGGATTGGTAAAGCTAATGTCAGGAAGGTAAAAGGTTCAAATGAGTTGAGGTTGGTAAAGAATACTAAGAACAATATTGAAGGCTTCCTGAACATATGGTGAAGAACCAAATTACTAAAAGAGACAAATGATCCTCAAAAAAAAAAGTGGGGAAAGGAGAAACTATAGACTAATCAATCTGACACTGATGTCTTCTCATAATATTCTTATTCAAATATATATATCCCAATTTTCTAGTGACTCAATGAAATATGATGCAACATTGTTCCATTACAATAATGTAAACAGCACCACTTCCACATTATGCCTATTATTTTGCCATCTATAACCTCAGTTTCCCTTTGGCACATAAATAGCTTGACATTTTCAATGTATGTTACACTATTATTAAAAGTGTCATGATTATTTAGTAATCAGTGGACATATAGCAACAAGACATATTAGTTCAAGACAATCAAGTGCTCTTCCAGGTATAGCATCCTTCATACTGACTCTTCTTGCTTCAAGCAATATACATAGAACTGACATTACGAGGTGGATTCATGTCTATCATGCTAGCAGAATAGCCAGGATTTTGTTTAGTATGGATTTTAATTTTTAAGAAAAAAAGAGAAAAATCTAGGAAAAACATTATCATTCTGATATTATTTAAATTAGATATTAGATATGTAATTTTACTTTTGAAATAAAATAAATATTGAAGAGGATATTTAAAATATTCTGTATCATTCCAACTTTACTATATGTGCTGCCAAAACAAGCACAGGATATTTAAAATATTCTATGGAGACTTAAACTGGTAAACAAAAATCAAACAGATAATAATCTGCATGCTTTTTCATACTAAAAGTATGATACATTTCATGTATAGGAAACTGTATCAACGCATCAATAATATTTCTAACTAACTACTATTTTTTAATTGTGAAGTACAAGGTTTCTAGTTTTTCAAATAAGGCACCACCAATATTGGGATACAAAGTACTAGGTGACCATTCAATCAAACCAAGTTTTAAAATGTTGTTGCAAAAGAAGTTTACTGGAACAATGTCCTAAGACTTTGGCTCATATGATTATATAGGTTGCCAGAAGCATTTATGAACGTAAGCCAAGTCCATTAACACTGGATCTTGGCAGTAATTATTACAATGTTCTAAATATGTCCTATGATGGTTCAGTCATACATTTAAGTCATCAAATGATGAATAGACATAGAACTAGTTTAAAATAGTGCTCACCAGGTAATTTAAATGTTCAAAGTCAAGCAACTGTGAAAAGTTTTGAAATAGTTATATTGTAAATAAATGTAAGCCTCTATCTAGTAATTTTAACAACTTTATACTGCACAATATGATCCTCATTAAAATTGATGTATCAAGAGTATACTAAGTCAAAATTCTCTTCTTGATAGTTTAATTCTGGGTATATTTTCTTTAAGTTCCTGAGTAAATCATGGGACTCTTCCAGGTATATACTAGACATATGATTGTACTTGCAATAAAATAATTAGTACTCTATTATAAGGTTTAGTCTGAAATAGAACCACATGATGGATGGATGTATGTATGTATGTATGTATGTATGTATGTATGTATGTATGTATGTATGTATGTATGTAAAACTGAGAAATCAGGAAACTCAAATTTAAATCCCTACTTAGCTATGATGTTCACTTGATGGCTTTGTACCAATCAATTCTCAGTATAATCCAACCTTTTAAAGTTGTTGATGGCAGCATAGCACATTCATATTTTGAACTTTTGGGGAAAGGTATTGTAAAAGTGTACTAAAAGTAGGTACAAGTATATTAATTTTGTATTTTGTTAAATGAAAAACACTGTCTTAAGTTTGATTAGGTGGCCTTACAAATCCAGCAAAATAAATACATTATTAGTTAATTTACATACTAAGAAGTTACCATTTGGAATGGTACTGTTTTTATTTTTATGGAGAGGGGACTGACTATTGATTTTTCTGGATGTTTCCCTTGGGAATTTAAATCTTTTTTTCTGTATGTTTCTGTATGCTAAGTTGCCCAGAGTCATCATAAGTAATTTCAAAAATTAATCAATTGATAGATGTATTTATGCAGTAACTAGAAATCAAGTACAACTTGAGGAGCTTCTTCCTTTTTATACAGTCCAACTAGCCAAAGCATAACTATAATTTCCAAACTGAAGGAAAATTGTAGTTCGCTAACAGAAAAAATAATTTTTGTGTACAATGTCAATTCACAACCCACTGATCCAAAGCCTTGGGCTGAAAAAACCTAAGATACGAAGTTCCTGTAGATGATGACAAATGTCAGACAGAAAATCAATATGAAGCAAAATAGAGCCTGATGGGTATTAACAAAAACTGTAAAATTCTATGCAACATTCACAAGAAAATTGTCCTTTCTCCCCTTCATTCATTACCATATTTAATTAACAAATATATATTAGTTACATAATTACAACTTAGTTAGATTTTTATCCCTCATTTATTAATTTGGAAAGTTTTATTTTTAAACAGAAAAATTCAAAGGCCTTAATCCTAGAGGGCTATATGGAAAAAGACAAATACCAATATAACTAGTGATTTCAAAATATATTCCAAAAACTGGAACTTTTCTATTATTATAGAATATTTTTCCATGACTTTTAAGAAATGCAATATTTCATAAAAACAAGACAAGGGTAGTGTATCCAGTTAAATAAAAATATTTACTTGTCATTATCACTTTATATATTTACCAGGGGATATTTCAGATATGCAAATAATAGTCTGTTTCTCAAATCAGACTTTCTAGTTCTTTCCCCAAGCATCTGAAATCTCTGAAATCCACTTCCACAAAATTGAAGGAGTTAAGGCACAGAAAAGAATCCATTAATGAATATACCTTAATATATAACATTTTTAAATAAAACTTTGTTTCAAAGACGTTAGCATGTAATCCTATATTTTATGGGGGGGACGGTACTTGTGCTATTTATTTAAGTGAAGTATTGTAAATCATTGAATTAGAATTCCCAGCATTCCATACTGTTGGCAATGCTGCCTGGATACTATAGGAGTTGTGGTTAACGTTAGTTTGTCCACTGACACTGCCTTGATACAGAAATTTTCTAAAATGTTTAATGAAATATCAATTGCAGCCACTACAAATAGTAATACAACTTTAGATTTTTATCCCTCATTTATTAATTTGGAAAGTTTTATTTTTAAACAGAAAAATTCAAAGGCCTTAATCCTAGAAGGCTATATGGAAAAAGACAAATACCAATATAACTAGTGATTTCAAAATATATTCCAAAACTGGAACTTTTCTATTATTATAGAATATTTTTCCATGACTTTTAAGAAATGCAATATTTCATAAAAACAAGACAAGTGTAGTGTATCCAGTTAAACAGGTGCCAACCTGTGTTGTGTGTGACATTTGTTTTCTATCAACTGCCCCATAATAGAAATATGACAGCTAGTAACAAACTATGAAATATGCCAAAGGCATTCTGCAGCATCTATCATTCCTTAAAGAATATCAAGTTATCAGAAAGTAGTATTAACATTAAAGCCATGCTATAACAAATTCATCACCAAGGAACACCACATTTCTAAAAAAATCTATACAATATTCACTGAAAATTGTAAATGCAAATGTGACACACCACAATTAACAATTAAAGTATTTCTAGTGATGCTATAAGTAGTAGAATGCTTCACAGGGTATGGGTTAGACTAGATAAACTACCAAGACCCCGCCAACTCTTTTATTCTATGATTCATTAGGCAGTAACACTGTTATTCTTCCACAACAAAGATGTTTCAGGTTCAAATTCCCTGTAAGACAGGTTCAACCAAAAGAGAATGGACATTTCAAAGCTGCTCAGTAGGTTTTCATAGTGGCAGAGCAGAGGGGCTTGTACTTGGATTTCCCTAGCTTTACCCAACAAACTACACTAGTTCTCAGTAATTTAAGTATATGCTTAGCTTTATTAGATCAGAATGTTACATCATAATAGATTTTTTTACGTGATGCAAGCATTTTTATAGGCAGAAATGCACGTTTTTAATACAATGAAAATGTATTTGTGAACACACACTTCAAAGAAACATACCTGAGTGACAGATTTTGTACAATGACACAATTATGTGTATCTGTGTGGAATTATTGATCTGTCTTAAGTTAGTATCCTAGAAACCTCATTAAATATTTAAATACAAGGCTGTTTCTGCACAATTAACCTGTCTATATTCTATTTTAAATGGAATTGCTTAGCTTAGCCAACCATCCATTTATACCTTTCAACAGCATTATTCTTTAATAGGTTTTTCCAGGAGCTCCTTATGTTTCAAAAGTGTGTTTTCAAATGACTGCAAGCTGTTTAATGACTTGAGATGCCTAGCTGTCCACTGCACTGAATCAATTTAAAACCCCTACTTACATTAAATATTCATTAAGACGAATATTTCTTTTCTACTTTCAGTGAAGTCACCCACTTTATGTGGTAATAAACAGTTGGCTGAATTTCATTTTAACAATGGTTACTTTATAACAATGATGAAGATACATAATTTGTCCCACTGACTCTAAAAGCTGCTCACTCAAATATTCCAACATTTCTAGCATCCCGTTAAAATCACATAAATTAGGTGGGCTATGCTCAGTACCATATCATCTAATTCTTTCCCTCAAATGTCAAGGAAGAATCAAAGTGTTTGCTTGCAGAATGTTGAAAATAGGATAAAGTTCACATGAGTTTAGGGGTGGTGTCAATTGCTTATCCAATTTATAGGCCATGATATTAATATTTCATATTATTTAATAACCTGTAGTCTCAAGAGAAAAGATAAATATAATAACCTCTGATCTTGTAATAATTTAAAATTTCCATTAAGAAAGCATCCTTCAAAATCAAAGATATTTCCAAGGCCTAAAGCTCATTTCAAAAGAATTTACTATGTAATCATATTTGTACAGTGTTGGTTTCCTTACTAATATGGCAATGCCAACTATCTCAACAGAACTTACAAACTGATCCAAAACCAACATTCCCAACAGGCCAGGTACACTTTTAGACAATTATGAAATGAGAATTGTAGAGATGAGTGAGAAGAAGAAGAAAAAAGCCTTTTGTTAAAAGCCTAGAGATATGAAAACAATACTGGAAAAAAGGCCAGTTACAGTCATTATGAAGGTGAGGTAATCCCTACCATCAGAGGGACAACCCAACAAGGCTTGGTGTTGCCACTAATTTTTCTTTGTGAGAGAAGAGCCTAGATACAACCCACCTTACCCATACCTACTACCTTATTTGCTGCTACTCTAAACACACCCTTTTATAAACCCATTATCACTAAGCTTCAGGAAACGTGGGCACTCTCGGCCTTTAAAATCCCAAGCGGTGTTAAAGAGGAAGGAAGGGAGAGGGGGAAAAAAAAACCAGCTGTCCTCTCATCTTGCAAGGCGGCCCGGCCTTTTCCCAAACGGCCCTGGAGTGTGGGGGGGTGATTGATGGCAGACCCCGACTAGGTCCGCCCCTCCTGCGCTGCGAGAGGCTCAGGGAAATCGGCCCCGTCGTCTAATAAGCTCAGGAGCTCACATTACTCCCCGGAGTTAATGGGCTTCAAGCAAACCGATCGATCGGTCGCCTGCACCGGGAGGGCATCCAAGAAAGGGCAGAGAAACCGAGTGGTGGTGGTGGTGGTGGGGTGGGAAGAGGGGGAGGAGGAAAAAAAGAGGGCTGCTGCATTCGAGCCTTCTCGGCCGAGGAGAGCACCGCCTCTCCCTCGCGATAACTCCCCAGTTCCTCTTTTCTCGCCGCCGCACCAATACCTCTCGAACCGCCCAGGCCGGCCTTTTCCCAAGAGGGGGGGTAGGGGGGAGAGGCAAAGGTGCGGTGGGAAGAGTATTCACACACCCCCATCGCTCCCAAGGCCGGCGCAGAAAAGAAAGGCCAGCAGTCTTCCTCCCCCCCTCCCGTCCCCTCGCAGCCCAGGACGAACCCCTTCGGGGGCCTCTCCCGTATTTGCCACTTCCCCACCCCCACCGCGGGGAGGGCGGCCATTTCCATTGTGCCGACACCGCGGCGAAAGAAAAAAGCGGGGGGGGGGGAGGGGACGGCTTCTGTGGGAAAGCGGAGGCCGGACCAGACCCCCCCCCCATTCGGAGGGGAAGGAGAAGCGGCGGTTGTCGCTCTTCCGAGGCTTTAGAGGGGCCCAAGATTTGTCTCTGTCGCTCCCCTCGCCCAACGCCCCTTCCACGGCCCCACCCAACCCTCCCCCCACTCCCAGTCTCTCTCCCCCCCCCCGTATTTTACCTGTGGTGAGGCGAGTGGACACTTCCCCGAAGGGCGAAGGCTCCATGCGCAGGTATTTCTGCGGGGACGAGGCAAAAGAGGCCGAAGAGGAAGAGGCGGCTGCCGAGGCGGACAATGGAGTGCAACGCCGTCGCTTCGGCGAGGCCGGGCTCAGCAAAGGGTCGAAATCGAGAGTCCGTTTTAAGGTCGCGCCGCACGCCATGGCCGAGCCGGGCGGAGAGGGAGGGCGGTGGAGGAAGAGGAGAAGGAGGAGGAAGAAAAAGGAGAAGGGGCTCAGCAGCTGAGCCGGCTGGGCCTTTCGCACCGAAGGAGCGGCCAGAAGGACTGACACGGGAGGCGAGGGAGAGGAGAGCTTCCCGAGCTGCCGCGTCTTGTCAAACGGCCGGTCGCCACCGCTCTGCGCCGCTTCGGCTTTCTCCTGCCGGCCGCCGGCTCCGCCTGCGTCTCCAGGGAGCGGCCCGGAGCTTTGGGCCCGGCTCAGCTGGACTTATAGGCTCCGCCCGCGGAAAATCCGCCCCGGGTCGTATCCGGGAGGGTGTCTAGGCCGGTGGGGGCGGCTTGACGGGAGGCTACCCGGCCTGGAGCCGCCGATGAAGAGCGATGACTGCGGCGGTGGCCGTCGCGCGTCTCTCTGTGACTCTTCCACACCAGCAATATGGCGTCAATAACAACGCCGCTGATTCAAAAACCAGCTCTCGCCAATGCGCTTGCGCGGCGTGGAGGTGGTGGCCGACCTAAAGGATCAGGGGAGTTGTGGTTTATTTGGGGCGGTTTTTCCGCCTTCGTCGTAAACACGCTGCAGGGAAGCAGGGACCACAATACCCATAGTACATTGCGTGAAAGAGTCGACTTCCGGGATGGAATTTAAATCCCTACAGAGGAGCCTGGATTTTAGGAACGAAAGTGGGTTTTTTTTAACGTTGAGAGTAAAATAATACGGGAAGAACTTCGTTTGCGGAAATTTTAAAAGGCCCATGAAACTTAAAAATGGCCTTTATAGTGTTTGGCGAAGAGAGTCTTCTTTTTCAAGTTGCTTCCGAAGCACATTACATATTTTGGAAGAAAAAAAAATTGAACGGCCGAAAATAAATACTTGTTTTATAATATACGCGTAGAATTATTGGTGATACAACATTGTTTTTTTTTTCAAAGCTAAGATACTCATCAAGCAATATTATTTCTGAAGAGCTTTACATTTATGGTTAGACTTTGCATTAAAGAAAGAGCACAAAGCGCACAATAAACTGATGAGGTTTTATTTAATTTGATTAAACTACACCTATTAAAATAAACTGAAGTAGGATTAAAACTAAAGAAAGAATCTTAGATTTTTCTGATTTTTTTTCCCAGTCTGGGAACTGTAGTTGGCCCTAGGCCTCCAGATCAGTTTTTACTAAGCTGTGACGTCCCAACTATGCTGGGTGAACTCGATTGAAATTTTGAATAGTTAAAATATGCGAGTAATTAGTCTTTTAGTACTCCATAGAGAAACAATGTTTGTGTCTTGAATGCATTAATATGAATTTATGTGAAAATTATTTCCTAGTGCCTCATGATTCTACCATTGTGAAGTATTTATTCAATTGATATGTCTGGCTGCTACTCCCTAAGCAATCCTCAGCAGTTTATACAAAACCTTGATTGATAGTTCAGCCCAGTTTGTGTCTATTGATCTATCATTAAAAATATTAATGCAGCATTGTGGACAGTAATTCACATATGTCACACTAAGACCATGTAGGGGTCATGTAGGTCCTGGACAGAGAGGCTTATTATTTGACTTGGCTTCTCAATCAAGTAAACAAGGCAGGAGATAGTAGCAAACCAATTCCTCATTATTGCCAAGATAAAGGCATGACTATAGCGACCAGAGGTCAAATTTGATACAAGAAGCAGTAGTATATTGGTTGAGTTTGTACCAAATTATGTTACTGTTAAAACATCATTAGACAATTTGGAGTAGTGATTAAAACACCAGCTAGAAACTGGGAGACCATAAGTTCTAGTCCTGTCTTGGGCACAAAGCCAGCTGGGTGATCTTGGGCCAGTCACTTTCTCTCAGCCCTAGGAAGGAGACAATGGTAACCCACTTCTGAAAAACCTTGACAAGGAAACTCCAAGCAGTCTCTAAGAATTGGACGTGAATGAATGGGATAAAACATAGTTTTGCCTGGGCTTTTTGCCTATATCTTTTTAATGTAAATGATGAAGATACTCTTGTGGGTATATGACTGGCCCAAGGTCAGCCAAATGGCTTTGTCTTGTAAATGGGACTAGAACTCACTGTCTTCCAGTTTTTAGCCTGATGCTTTAACCCACGGGTGTCAAACTCATTGACTTTTTGTGACTTTTTTCCCTTTGCGGAGCCGGGGTGGGCGTGGTCTGGACGTGAGGCATCCAGCCTGCTGGCCACCAGTTTGACACCCCTGCTTTAACCACTACACCAAATTGGCTAATGATGTTTAGCAGTAACATAATGAACCCATTGCTGCTACTACTACTTGTATCAAGTTTGATCTCTGGTGGCTATAGTCATGTCTTTGGCTTGGCAACAATCTAGAATTGGTTTGCCACTCTCTCCTGTCATGTTTACTTGGTTTTCCAACTAGTCTACATCCTTGGAATTCTCTTCAGGTTTCCCATAGAAGTAATAACTAGGCCTCCAAGTGACTCTACTTACTTTTTGAGTAGGTCAGCCAGATGCTTTTTCTGATCCTTCTATGCTTGCAGATTGCCCATGTTTGAAGAATCCATTGATATTTCTCTCACATTTATGAAATGAACAATTGTTTTTGAGGACATCTAGGAAATAAATGAAAATTGCTGTGTAGCGTCACCTGTTTTGCACTCTGAATTCCTCCCCGCCAACTCTTAAGTCCAGCACTTGGCTTCCAAAATATTGCCTACCTGTTTTTAGGTGGAAAGTTAGTTTGAATTGAACAGGAAGATAATATTTTTCGAAATGGCTGACTCCATATGATTAGTACTGAATTATGCCTAGTTTTTGTTTTGTGAAAACAGCCTAAAGATATGGTCTGTTGTCCAATCTGTAAAAAATAAAATTGTTTAACAACATTGACATTTCATAATCAAGTTTGTTACATCCAAGGACTAGAGGGTACAACATGCCCACAAATTTGCAGATGTTAGTAACATGAACATTATATTCTTTTGAATCTGTTCATGTCTCCTTTTAGTTGTACAGTATATGAGGCATCGAAATGTCTGGTATTGATACATTTTGATAGAAGCAGAACAACATGAACATTTATTTATTCATCAAATTTGTATAGCCACCCATGTCACAAATGCTACTATGGAATACAAATTATGGCCAAGAAAGCATTATCATGAAACCTAATTCAGCTAAAGACAGGCAATTTGCATCTTTCCATTTGTTTAATATCATAAGAACATCTAGAAATAGATGAAGTTAAAAAAAATAACAATGCTATTACAAATAACGCCAATAATGGTTTTCTGTGCATTTATTTATAACTCATATTTATATCTATAATTAAATACAAATGACAGTATTTAAGCTGGAATATATCAATACTGCTTTGAAGTACAAAACTTTTGTAACAATATTTTAAAATATAAAGTGTGAAAACTGAAAATTGTGAAATAGATTTTTAAAATACCGGTAAATGTACACACTTTTCATTAACAAACATTTGAAATTAGGTACATAAGCCTCTCTTAAAGCACTTAGAGTTCTGTATAAACATGGCCAAATTCCTGAAATAAAAGCTTTTAGTGTCAGATATGACAGGAAGTTGTGTAATTAGCTTGTGTATGCATTCTGGATTAGAACAGACTTGCTTATATTGTAATGGGATACTTCACAGAAACCATTACTAGAACATAGAATTTTAAAGTATATCAGGGAAATGGTTCTACATATTTACTATTCTTCTTTAGAAGGGTATTAAAATGGTTTCAATAACACATTGAATAACAATTTCTCACACAGATATTAATTATATTAGCTTTTATAACTTTTTCCTTCCTCTAATGCTGTGTTGGGAATGACTAGCATATATGTGCGAGGGGAACCGTTACCTTTAATGCTGTTTTAAATACAGTTTTGAAATATCTTGTAGACCTGTTTTCCAAATAAGTCAACATAAGAACCTAGTGGGAGATACCTTCTTAATAAAATTGCCTCCTAATTCAAAGTCAATATGTGTGTTTTAGGTGGCTATATAAATTTGTTTAATCAATTAAATAAATAAAGAGAAATTGAGAACCTGGATCAATTATTAATGTTTACGTACCTGAAAAAAAATGGTTAATTGTCAATATTTTAAGGTTTCTTCATTTCATTAGCTCTTTCATTAGTTCATACACCTTAACTCAATCAAGATTCTCTAATGCATTAGGAGAATAACTCTCATAATTCTTGACCACTACTGACATTGATCATACTGACTGGGAATTATGCGGGTTACAGTCCAAAATTAAATAAATAAATAACAAAAGTTATAGATAAGCTAGCAAAAAAGATAAAAATGAGTCTGATTTTAGAGTAAAATTTAGAATTGTATTAAACAAGCAGTACATTTTTTCAGAAAATATAATATTTCTAATGAGGATTGTCTGGTATTTGTCAAACAGTCCCTGTAGCAAATAGAAATTTAAACCATTGGTGGGTAAAGCAGCTAATCTATTTCCCTCAATATTTCCTATTTGTACAAATAGAAGTTTAACAAATACTTTTTCTTCTTTAGATGTAATAGCATCACAAATATCAGTAAATTCAAGGTAAGGGGAATATTTAAATTAGTAGAATAATACATAATGTTTCAGAAAAAGCAATTCGGGGAACATACAAAGTTTCTCTAAAATACAGTTAAAGACTCGGGAAGCATCTAATAGCAAGTGGCAGTGCAGGGAGAAAAACAGGGTGAAAGGGGAATGGAATTGTGCACCCAAAAAAGCATAACACAAAGCAGCATAGTTTTGCAAACCCCACTCATTTCCCCTAAATATTTTTTATCCTGTGCATTGAGGAGTATAATTTTTGATGAGCCTATACAGAGAGATGAATGGCTCTCCCTACATGAGATACATTGGTTACATTTATTAGTAGTGCTAATCCACAAATCAGTATTCTATGGACAAAGCAGTTTGAGAGCATTGTGCTTGTATGCACCACCTTTACTTTCACACACAAAGAAGGAAATTGCCCTCTGCAAGGCTGAACAAACTGCTTTTTCCAGTGATGTCCAAAAGAAACTAGGAGCAAATCACGGTTCTAGATCTTTGCTTCTTAACCATTACTAGAACAAGGCAATTCTACTTTTCAGGTCTTGCATGGTTAGTTCAAAGCCACAGCAAGAATCTTTCACATTTTCTCTTTTCTCAGGTACAAAGGAAGACAGAATGGGAATCACCTGCAAGCCTGAGGCTCATACCAGATGATCCCTGTGGTGCTACACCATGTGGTTTTTTTTATGATCTTTGATTCAAGCAGCTGAACTATGTAGGGCACTTCACTCAATCTGGTTTGTTAGGATTTCATGTTGAGAGGTGTTATTCCAGCACAACTGATTTCTTTGTCATTCTGAAACTTTTAAACATTTTGTATTATTTTAATGAGGACCACCGGCAACTAGGAAACTGACAGTTAGTTGGGATGTGGTTGCTATTTATGGTTCACCGACAAATGCACGCCCGACAAATGCGCGCCGACAAAAGGACGGCGACAAAACCGTGATGTCAAAATCGTGCCCACAAAAGCACGCCAACAAATGGGCGCTGACAAAAGCGCAGCATTAACAAACAACATAGTGGGACGCGAAAACGTTATAACCCTAACCCTAACCCTAATCGTGCTTTTGTGGGCGCAGTTTTGACGGGCGCGCATTTGTCGGGTCACGAGAGAAGACTGGCATAGTTTTTAAAAACAAAGCAGAGTAATATGGGGGCTTATAGGTTAATGAATATATGATCATATGAGTTGTTTTGATGGGGTAAAAACAAACAACATATGCTGCTTATTATTTACACTCAGTCTTATTTGTTTCCTCTTTATATGAAATGAAAGTACTATGTAGGTATGTTACTTGTGGGAAAAAGAGAAGCGTCAGCCAAGCATATATAACAACTGCAGCTTCCCATATGTAGACTTTTAAGTAGATCATAAAGGAAAAGCTTTGCTGGAGCAAAAGGATATTGATTCAGGAAACAGCAGATTCTTTGTGCTGCTGTATTTGTTGCCATACACCCTAAGCTCAACTGGAACATACTGTATTTTAATATGTGTTTATAAGTCAAATAATCTGTGATATTGCACAATTATTTTCATCAGCAACAAGCAGTTGCTTGTTGCTGGTGAAGCACTGAAGGAAGCACTGAAGGTGAATTCAGTTTCAAGGGTAAAAAAATTTCAGAACATCACATGTTGTCTTTCCTGCTCTAAGCTGTAGCTCAAGTAAAAGACCAACATATGGTATTCATGGCTGCAAGATTCTGAATGTAATAAAAATTCTGTTCTTTGTGTTGTTAGAGAACCTTAAGATTAAATAACGGTAGATTTACTGTGCAATTCTGTGTTTATTCAATCAATACTCTGATTTAAGTAGGACTTATTTACTACAAAATGTATGTTGAAGTGCAATTTAATAATCCAAAGATTCTCCAGGATATAATTTAAAATAAAATAGTCTCTCTTGAGTAAAATTCAATTCCTGGTTCATTCATAGCCATGTAGTTTTCTTGGCAATAGCTTATAAATGGTTTGCTTTCTTGCTGGATTACTCTCATGTCTTTTCTACAATCCTTACATGTCCTGGTGGTTATCGATGCAGGTATTTCCAAGCTCAGATAAGTCTATCTCCATACTACCACATAGCTGACCTTTGGGTGAAATCATCTTTAGAAAGGGAAAAATAAAGAAAACTAGAATACCTACAAACCAATCAGGTTGATGTTAATATCATCTCTGGAGCATCTGATTAAGCAAGTGGTTTGTGAACATTTAAAAAGACTGATTTGCTTGGGAGATACTACCATAGGATTTTTCAAGGGAAAGGAAAAGGTTCCCCTCGCACATATGTGCTAGTCGTTCCCAACTCTAGGGGGCAGTGCTCATCTCTGTTCCAAAGCCAAAGAGCCAGCACTGTCTGAAAACGTCTCCGTGGTCATGTGGCTGGCATGACTAAACACCAAAGGCACACAGAATGCTGTTATCTTCCCACTAAAGGTGGTCCCTATTTTTCTATTGGCATTTTTACATGCTTTCAAACTGCTAGATTGGCAGAAGCTGGGACAAGTAACGAGAGCTCACTCCGTTATGCGGCACTAGGGATTCGAACCACCAAACTGCCGACCTTTCTGATCGACAAGCTCAGCGTCTTAGCCACTGGGTCATCACATCCCTTTTTCAAAAATAAATAATGTCAAATAAATCTTTGTGGACAGAGTGAGCCATTTTATTGACCATGAGAATTCAGTGAACATAACATACATATTGACTCCAACAAAGAATCCACCAAAGTCTCCCCTGAGATTCTAGAAGACAAGATGGCAAAATGTGTGCTGAACTACTCTACCATGAGTTGGATCATTTGGGTCTGGATGGACTCCTCTAAAGCAGATTGCAGCTGCATATTTTGCAAAAGAAGAGAGATGGAGCTGCATCTCTTGATGACAGTTCTTAATCCCTGTCCCACACAGAACTGAAGTTGCAGATCATTTCTTGAGCCAATCTGATTTTCCTGTCCAAATCATCTAATCAGAAAAAATATAGTGGATCCAAGGGATAATCTCTAAATCCCTTCCAACCTTTCTGTATATTCTATACTATGAATTATATGACTCCTACCCTTGGCTTTTTCCTTTTCATTAAAAGAAATATTTGATTAAAAGTGGCAACTTCACATCGATTTGGTTTTGAATCCTAATAATTCAAGAATGCCATCTTCAACCTCTCGGGAGCCTAGGGTGGTAATCCTCAAACAATTTTCTCACTTTCCTCCCTTCATTGTGCATGAAGCTTGCATTTCAGGAGGATAAAGTGGCTCAAATTGTGCAGTGAAAGTAAAATAATTTATCTGCAATAAGGTGTTATATGGTATTGCATAGATTTTTGTGTATGGCACTAAGCAATTTATAGACCAAAGGAAAGAAGGAAAGCATTCCTTTTTCTGTTCTTTCAGAGATGCTGCTACTTCTTTCTTTGCAGAAGAAAAATAACTTTTTGGGGAAGAGATTCCAACTGGATTCCAACCCCTCCTGGAATTTGTTCCTTACCCTGCGGTTCTTCCACTCCCAGTGACAGCCCTACCAGGCTGCTTTCATTGCAACATTTTGAGGAAAAGAGGGAAATGAAATGAAAAGATTGAGATATCTGGTTCTAATTTTAAACCATCTTAAAATTATTATAATCTTAAACTATTTTTTTAACTATGCAGCTTCACGGGTCATCTGGCTTAAACGTTACCATCTTCATTTACAACATGTTTTGTTTGCTCCATCTCAAACAGGGCCAAATGGGAGCTCATCGAAGGACATTTTCTAAATATGAAAATGCAGGCTCTGTCTTTCATAAATAATTAGATACTCCCACATGCAATGCCCATCTTCACAGGACTAATATTGGTTTATATTTTTCCTACTTTATATTATTATTACATAAAAAGAGAGAGATTTCGTCTTCTTTCCTTGCAGGGGTTACCTCTATACTAGAGGTGGGTTCCTACCAGTTCGCACCTATTCGGTAGAACCGGTTTGTCAAATCTACCGAACCGGTTAGAAGAGGTTCCACCAGCGGACCCGGAAAGCAGGCCACACCTACAGAAGAGGTTCCAAAATTTTTTGAAACCCACCACTGGTCCTTGGATATGATTATTCTACACTATCATGCTCATATTTATAAAACTCAGTGCCTCTGTAAAAGGTAAGGATGATTACTGCATTTGTGGTGCAATCAGAACATTGCGTGTGTTGAAGTTCTTTTAACGCAAACCAAAGATGCCTTTTAAAAAACAAGTTTACATCATATTCTTATGCATGCCAGTGCTGTGTGTGAGGTAATTTAAGGTGGTTCTGACAAGTGTCGTCGGCATCTTCATATCCGATCACATGGGCGGCAAGCCACTCCCATCCAGTCACATGGGTGGCAAGCCACTCCCACAAAGGAGGCCACACCCACAGAGTAGGTTCGAACAATTTTTGAAACCCACCACTGCTCCATACCATATTTTTATAACATGGTTTTGACTATGTTTTTGATTTAGGCTGTGTTTGCATCTCAGTTATTTTCAGACCAAGGGGGACATCCATATTTATATTTGCTGGCCTTGTCCCGTGCTCAAGCCAGCATGCCTCTAAACTGGTTGAAGAAAATTCTATCTAGATGAAGGCATTTTGGCAACAGTTTGCAAGGTGTTTGATACAGATTTCAGACAATGGTGTGCTCTTATTGCACCGTCTCTTGTTGCTGTACCCTCTTATCTCTCTCTTCTAGGACAGCAATAACCAATCATATTCTCTTCTGTGCATGGGTCTCAAAATTGCCCCCAAATATGAACAAGGTAAATTTATGTATATAAAAAGAATAAAAATATAAATATGTAGGTACAACAACAAGGTTTTTGTTTGTTTTTTTAAAAACCATCATTCCAGCATACACTTTAATAATAATACTGCTTTGTCCGTGTGGCTAAACAACATAGTGATTAAGATTGAAAGATCTTAATCACTATGTTATTTAGCCACACGGACAAAGCAGTATTATTATTAAAGTGTATTAGCATACAGAAGGGCTCTAGTTCAAAAGCTGAAGAGAAACTTTATTTTAAAATATATTTTCTTGAGCAAGTCGTACTCCACCCCCTGTGTGTGTGTGTGTGTGTGTTTGTGTGTGTGTGTGTGTTTCTTTTTTCTTGTTGGTTTTTGTTTTTAAATATAGGGCTTTTACTATGGGCTTTCTGGCAACTGCGAATGAAACCCTTCTACCTTGGGTGACTGTAAAACCAGTGAAATGCAGAATTCTTAGACATAGCAATAGCAATAGCAGTAGACTTATATACCGCTTCATAGGCCTTTCAGGCCTCTCTAAGCGGTTTACAGAGAGTCAGCATATTGCCCCCAACAATCTGGGTCCTCATTTTACCCACCTCGGAAGGATGGAAGGCTGAGTCAACCCTGAGCCGGTGAGATTTGAACCGCTGAACTGCTGATCTAGCAGTAGCCTGCAGTGCTGCATTTAACCACTGTGCCACCTTGGCTCTTATATACATATTTTAAAATGACTTGGGCGACAGTTATCTGCTTAAGAAAAGAAAAGAAACACAGTCATTAAAAAAAAATTGGTAGGCTTTCAGGGTTGTGACCTTCTCCATGCTAAACAAAATTCTTAACCCCTGTGCTGTTTCAGAAGTTTGGTATAGGGAGGTACAGAAGCATTAGAGTGCATGAAAAGTGTTTGGGTCCATTGAAGGGTCAGTTCTTGCTCAGCCAAGAAATCTATGAGCTGCAGAGCTTAGCCTGCAACAGGCTGAAATCCTCTACTCTTAACTGGACAAACAATCAGGAGAACATAACAAGGAGGTGAATCCTTCTGAATGAGAGCAGAGAAACATGCTTTGAGGTTTGGAACTGAATGGTGGATTAATAAAGGCTAATATCATCTGTTTCTATCCTCCCAAAACAGTTGCCTGACCATTCTGATGATGGGGTGGGATGGGGGCCAAAACAAATTTCTTTTTTTAAAAAAAGAAGAAGAACATTTATTTCATTGCTTACCAACTGTAACAGTGTTTTCACACTTATCAAATTAAGATGTGTGGACTTCAACTCTGGTTGCCAAATTTGAAAAACACTGGCCTACAACAAAACCTGGGAATTTCTATCCCAAGGTCATGTTTCTAGAAACACCACATAGTGTCAACTTCAAATTAAAGCAACAAATCTTAGTAAAAGAGATTTGTGCAGCGGGCCACAATGATGGTAAATGTGTGCATCTGTTCATCTCATTTTTAAGCTGCTTCTATTGTGTAAACAAGAAGAAGGCAATGTCAAATCTCTTCTGGAAAACCTTATCAAGAAAATCACAAGGACTTGTCCAAAAAGTCTGTAAGAATTGGACAAGATCTGGATGGAGGGGAAAAAATTATATAAGCCCAGCAGTCTAAAATCTTGTACAGTCTGCAAGATTTTATCAACACCAAGAAAACAACAACAATAGTCTGTAGAGAAATGTCTGAGAGTTGCACCAAAACTAATGAAGATTTTAAATGTACACCTGTAAAGGCTGAAGGAAGTATGCTATAAACTGAATTACTTAAACTAAGTTAAACAAGATTCAGGTTTTACTTCTGAAAGAGAAACATACCATATATTTCCTTTGGCAAATATAATACTTATAAGGTTCTCCCTAGTTTTAATGATGAAGCAAATGACAGATGATTTACAGGATAACGTTTGACTGGCAGTAAAAGATCAAGTTTTAAGAGATCAGAAGGACATTCTCAGACTCAAAAGATTACTTGCTGGCTAGTTGACAATGAGTCATTGCTGTACAGAGGGCTTGGGATTTCAGAAAGCCTCCAGGCCATCTGAATGTGAAGGATGTGAGTTATACAATAACATTCTTTGCTCATGGAGCACCTGGTTTAAAAATTTTTCAGTTTGGGTGAGTGGAAAGAAATCCACCTTTGAATGTATCAATAACAGATCTATATTCTAGGAACTGTGGTTCACAAATAATGTTAAACTCTAATGCAGCTTGTTGTTGGTTCAGCGTTCTATGTTAACCATTCTACTTCGATGTCTGCACAACTTTTTGTGGACCATACTTGCTGCTAAATTGTTATACCAAGGGCCATTGCATCTCTCCTTTCTAAAAACTATAATTTAGACCAAAATAAAAAAACAATTTTCATTTCATTTTAATTATAATTATTTGTAATTATTACTATTCCTGTTGTATGTCTGTCTGTCTGTCTGTACCTATCTACCTACCAGTGGTGGGTTTCAAATTTTATTAGAACCTCTTCTGTAGGTGTGGCCTGCTTTGTGGGCATGGCTTGCCGGTCATGTGACCAGGTGGGAGTGGCTTGCTGGCCATGTCACTGGGTGGGTATGGCCAACTTGTAAAATGTGGTGAAACTCACTTAACAACGTTCTTGCTTAGCAACCAAAATGTTGGCTCAGAAACTTTGGCATTTGAAGCACGCAAGACTTAAAGCTGTCAAGTTACAAGACCCTTGCACCCCACACCCTTTAGAAAAAAATCCCCAGAGGTGTTCAAACTTCACAGCTTTAAGACTTCTGGACTTCAACTCCCAGAATTCCTCCTCCAGTCATGTTGGCTCAGGAACTCTGGCATGGAAGTGTGCAAGTCTTAAAGCTGTCAAGTTACAAAACCCTTGCACCCTCTTTAGAAAACTCTTTAGGAAAAAACCCCAGGGGTGTTCAAACTTGACAGCTTTAAGACTTGTGGACTTCAACTCCCAGAATTCCTCCTCTTGCTCTTCATCTTGATGATGTGTGGACGGGCGGTGGGAGGGAGTGGATCCGGTTCTAAACGGCACTGTAAATTTGTGGAACCTCTTCTATAGAAGAGGTTAGAACTGGCAGGAACCCACTCCTGCTACCTACCTACCTACCTACCTACCTACCTACCTACCTACCTACCATGTTTGTCTGTCCATCCATCATCCATCCATCCATCCACCTACCTACCTACCCACACACCCACCTACCTACCTATCTACCTACCTATCTACTGAGCTTGTCAATCAGAAAGGTTGGCAGTTCAGCAGTTCGAATCCCTAGTGCCGCATAATAGAGTGAACTCCCGTTACTTTACACAGCTTTTGCCAACTAGCAGTTCAAAAGCATGTAAAAATGCAAGTACAAAAATAGGGACCACCTTTGGTGGTCCCTATTCCGTGACCTTCAGCATTTAGTCATGCTGGCCATGACCACAGAGACATTGGCGGACAGCACTGACTCTTCAGCTCCTCATCAGAGATGAGCACTGCCCCCTAGACTCCAGACTAGCACATATGTGCGAGGGGAACCTTTACTTCATCTATCTATCTATCTATCTATCTATCTATCTATCTATCTATCTATCTATCTATCTATCTATCGTGTCTTTCTGTCTCTCTCTCTGCCCATCCATCCATCTATCCTCAATTACGTTACAATTATGATTAAGTAGCAATTTTTGAAAGCCTCTGGAGGCCAAATGGAAGGCTTTCTGTTGCCCTGGCCTTCATATTGTGTACCTGTGTGATTCAGATGAGACCATTATAATTTGTTCAACAATCCATATTTAAACAAATAATGCCTGATATGGTGAATCCAGCCAATAAATATTTGCTAAGGGCAGGAGAGTATATATTTCAATCAAGCTAAAGTTCCCAGGATTATTTTTTTTTGAAGAGAATAAACATAGCACAAAAAGTCAAAAAGGGATAAATTCAAGGCATAGAATTCATATCTTTGGAATGCAGTTTAACACATCTGTTCTAACATTGCTGCCAAGTTATATATTCGGAATATAACTATTGACACAGTAAAACAAACATTGTTAAATATTATTTTCGTGGAATATAAAAATGCCATCCGAGCATTTAATCCTATTAGATCTCTTGAAGGATATGAATAAGCAAAGTGTGAAGATCATCTTTTGAGGTACCATTTTGCAGGAGAAGTTAAATAACATTTCCTTTGGGACACTTTCTAGGGACTATCCAATGATGGCTCTGATTGTTTAGCGGAGGTAATGGAAACATTTCTCATCTCTTTTTTGTCATTTGTCCATTTAAAATAATTGCTAGCAGAAAAAAATAATAATATTACACGGCAAAAGACATTCAAAGGGAAGATTATGTTTATTTCCCCCCTGAATGAATCATTAGAGAGGGAGGTTGGATTTGGTGGGAAAGAAATTGAAGAAAGGCAGTCTCACAAGTAGCATGGCCCCATGCCATGTAGAGCTTTAGAGGAGACAATCTTTACTTTGAATTGCAGCAGAAGCTTAGTGGAAATCAAACTGCCTAGACAGCACACCGAAATGGTTTTGATCTGCTATATCAATTTTCATTTTATGGGATTTCAGTCACAATACGCAAAGCAAAGTAGCTATACCTACATCCCTGGAGAAGAGCAAAGACAAACTGCACTGTGTTGTGGGACTAATAAAAGTAGTCCTCAACTTATAACCATTCATTTAGTGACCGTCTGAAGTTACAACGCCTCTGAAAAATGTGAATTATGACCAGTTGTCATACTTACGACCATGGTAGCATCCCATGGTCATGTGATTAACCATAGAATTTGAGTACTTGGCCACTGGCGTACATTTATGACAGTTGCATTGTCCCTGGGTCTTGTGATCACCATTTGTAACCTTCCTAGCTGACTTTCCACAAACAATGTCAATGGGGGAGTCAGATTCACTTAATGACTGCATGAGTCACTTAACAACTGTGACAAAAAAGATTTTAAAAAGGAGAGAAAACTCACTTAAAAACTGCCTTGCTTAGCAATGGAAATGGGGACATCAGATTCCCTTAATGAGTGCACGATTCACTTCTAGCTTCCTAGCTGACTTTCCACAAACAATGTCAATGGGGGAGTCAGATTCACTTAATGACTGCAGTGACTCACTTAACAACTGTGACAAAATAAAAGGTTAAAAAAAGGAGAGGCAACTCACATGAAAACTGCCTTGCTTAGCAATGGAAATTTTAGGCTCAATAGTTCGAGGACTACCTGTGATAGTGATTAGAGAAACAAGAGTCTTACAAACAGAAAACCCCCCACATATGCTTCCTGCTACAAAAGACTGTTTTGTAATCTCTTCCCAAGCAATGGAGCAAGTATGGGATTCTGAACACAGGGGGCGGGGAGGGGGGGGACACCCAGAAGCCAGCACTTCAGAAAATGTCATATGGTGCCAATCAATACCTTCGCTTTTAATGTAGAGCGGTTGGGAGAAAAATACAATGTTCCTTTCTTTCCCTAACAAGGACAAAGCATTTAATTGAACAAGAAGAAGCAGAGCAGCATTTTATCAAGAGAACAAGCAGTACCTGATGGCAGTTCAGGGGCCTGGGCGCGCGTTCCAAAGACGAAGCAAGAGGTTCATACTGTAATGCCACAGCAAGCATCTTTTTTAAAAAAATATTTTTATTAAGCAATAGGATAGTGGAACATTTTGTACTCGTTTCCAAATTGTGAACGTTCTGAAAACAGATGAATTCCAAAATGCCTGGGCTAAAATAAGAAACATCTCCCGTCTAAGCTTCATTAAAACCAACCAAAACTTACTGCTAAGTAATATGGTAATGAATGCCTCTCCCTTTCCTCCTTTCGTAGGAAAAAGAGACTTGCTGACTCTTTGATGTTGTTTAATGGTCAGTGAAGGTCTCTTGATGGAAACATCTTCTTCAAAGGTAGTTTCTTTTAATAGAGACTTACTTTCTGTCGGGTATGCTCTGAGCAGAAGTAGCCATTCAAATAGGCGAGCTGGGTAAATTGAAAGAAAGAGCTAATCAAAGTATCAGAAAGAAAAAGGAGGGAGGGAGGAAAGGAAGGAAGGGAGGGAGGGAGGGAGGGAGGGTACCCTGTATAATCCTGTCTTGATGTCAAAATAGAAAATGTACAGGAATTCTTGAAGTAATCAATATTCCCCAAACTGGCAAAGGATTTTAAGAACTGAGGTCCCCTGGTTGATTGGAAGCTATTCTAAATTACACAGTTTAGAAAACAAATATTCTTAATCTCATTTTAAAAGAGATTATAAACACCACTTCTCCATCAAAAACATTTCCTTCTATAATATACATTTCATTAATTTAAGTATCCTTCATAAACTGGAGATAGAACTTTTTTATTATAGCCTACTTGGATTCCGCAGGAGACTTGGTGGCTCAGTGGCTAAGACGCTGAGCTTGTTGAACAGAAAGGCCTGCAGTTCGGCAGTTCGAATCCCTAGCGCTGCAAACAGAGTGAGCTCCCATTACTTGTTCCAGCTTCTGCCAACCTAGCAGTTCAAAAGCATGTAAAAATGCAAGTAGAAAAATAGGAATCACCTTTGGTGGGAAGGTAACAGTGTTCTGTGCGCCTTCAGCGTTTAGTCATGCTGGCCACATGACCATGGAGATGTCTTTGGACAGCACTGGCTCTTCAGCTTTGAAACAGAGATGAGCACCGCCCCCTAGAGTTGGGAACGACTAGCACATATGTGCAAGGGGAACCTTTACCTTTGCCTTATACTTAGGTTTCCACAGCAGATTGTAGATGTGCTGATATTTTTGATGTTCTGGAACACAAATACTGAATTTAAATAGTGAAATCTATAGGGAATAGACTAATGGTGAAACTGTGTGAAGTAGAAAGACAATAAAGAAAAATATTCAGTTTCTACTCCCACATAATATTATAGTACCGTATTTTCACGACCAAAAGCCGCACCGGATTAAAAGCCGCAGTATCAATTAACGTTAATTTTTTAAACTTTTTCCACATATAAAGCGCACCGGGTTATAAGCCGCGCTCAGAGACCCGGCTCCCCTTGGTTCCTCATCGAATCACGTGCGCAGGTTGCAACTTGGAACTCCGTCTGCCCGAGTTGGGGCATTTTCTGGCTTGGGACGCTCCGGCGGCTTCTTCGGGAGGCAGCCCGCCGGCTTCGGCGAAGGCTGGGACGGAGAGCGCGGCGACCGTGGAGCATGTGTAAAGTACTTTCGCCCCCACGCCGGCCCCCCTCACCGCGCGCCGGCCTTCGGGGATGAAGGGGCAGGACTTCCCGGGCGGAAGGCATGCCTGGCTCTGCGGCTCCAGCCCCAGCACCTTTCGGTCGAGCCTCTCCCGCCAGGCGGCCGCCTTCCTCCGCTGAGCGGCCCCGCGCAGCCTCGCCACCCCGGGAGATCGCCAGCGCGGGGGCCTGGGGCGCCACGGCCAGGGAAGCCAAACCGGGCGGCGGCAGGCAGGGCGCCCGGGTTGCGGTCCCCGAGGCGGGCGGGTGGGCGCACGTGGCAGGCGTCGGCTAGCGGGACGTTTCTGGCGCGGGAGGCTTCGGGCTCCGCTGCTCTCCCGGCTCTTGCCCGGCCGGCGTGGTGTGCTGGGAAGACCGGCGCCGCACCGGCCACCCGCGTGCCCTTGACCGGCAGCGCAGAGCCGGCTGGGGCGCGGAGCGGAGTTAGGCAGGGCGACTGCCGGGGCGGATGGGGTGCTCGGCGCCGGCAAATCCTGAAGGGCTGCGCCGGTCTGCCGTCCCTTCTTGCGGCGGCGGGGGTGACGGAACAGCTCAGTCTATAGGGGCTGGGAACTGGGTGGCTCTCTGCTCGCCCCCCGGTCTCCGACTGAGAAAGTAGCGAGGTTGAAGGGAGAGACCCGAGGGACGTGTGCATGCTTGCGAGCTTCAAGTTTGAGCGTCGGGAGGGAGAGATTTTCTATCTTTTTTCACACATAAAGCGCACCGGGTTATAAGCCGCACTGCTGGTTTTTGATAAAATTTTAGGATTTTCAGTGCGGCTTATGGTCGTGAAAATACGGTAATACTGGAAAAATTATTGTATTAATCTAAAAATTCCATCATTTTTAAACTCCTGTTTGTTGGCCCCAGAGAAAAGCAAAGTAGATTAAGTACTTCTACTTCAGTTATGAAATAAGAAGTGTTGTGAAGGAAAGATAGTGTTAAATTACTGTAAGTCGACAACTTTGGCAAAAAAAAGAAGCCAGACATTTATCAAATTTAATAAAGAAAAGTCTCCAAGCTTGCATATGATAATCTTCATGAAGAACAAGATACTTGCAAAACAAGAAATACCAATGACAAAAAAATAAAAAAATAAAAAAATAGAGGCAGCTAATAATACCTTTTCTGATTCACTAAAATGCCTGGCAGGAAGATTGCTGAACATATCATACTATTGATTCAGCTCTTCTCTTGTTAAACTTGATTCTCTCAATGACTCCTAGGCTTGCCCAGATGGTAAACCAATTTATCTTAACAATGTGCTTTGAAAAAGCAGGATATCTTGGCAGCAACAGAAGGAGCAAGGGAAGGAAACACCTCAGTTACTTAAAAGTTGCTCTAGTTGGGGCAAAAGTTTTTTTTACCATCCATGGAGTTACAATGGAATGCATTTTGGCACCTGCTGGTTTTAGCCCAGATTTGTTGTATAAACTAGGCCATGAAAATGCAATGCTTTCTTTCATGATTCAGATAGCTCAATCTGCACGCTGCAGCCTGTCATCTCTGTGGGCTACACCCTTCATTTAAGACAATGATGAGGATTGCCGAATATCTTCTATTTCAAGTAAAGTAGGTGTGGTAGGCATAATACTGGCAAGTTTCCCATTGCAATCCTGAGGCAGGGATAAATCTAACTGATCTTGCAGCATTGATATGCCTGTTATCTCCTGCACTTTTTGCATCATCTATCAGATCTTAGAATCACGGCATCAAAGCAGTGGCGGGATTTAATTTTTTTTTACTACCAGTTCTGTGGGCGTGGCTTGGTGGGCATGGCAGGGGAAGGATACTGTAAAATCCTCATTCCCTCCCGACTCCAGGGGAAGGTTACTGTGAAATCCCCATTTCCTCCTGGTCAGTTGGGACTCGGGAAGCAGAGTATAGATGGGGGTGGGGCCAGTCAGAGGTGGTATTTACCAGTTCTCTGAACTACTCAAAATTTCCACTACCAGTTCTCCAGAACTGGTCAGAACCTGCTGAATACCACCTCTGCACCAAAGTCCAACATATCTGGAGAGGATCTGATTTCAGAAGGCTGCTTTATTTCAAGAATAATTTGTATCCGTAATCTTCCAACTGTATATGAAGGTATTATAAAAATGTCATTATTCTTTTTCTTTATGATGTTTTCAAGTAAATCCCCAAATTCTTTACTGCCATAATGAATGGTACTAATGTCACCATCATAAATCCTAATCCTGTTACATATGTAAGAATAGGATCCTACTTCTCAGAAAATGCTTTTAAAAGTCACATTACATGCTGTGTATAAATCCAGTCTAAATATCTTAAGAGACAAAGGCACCTCAGAGACAAAAGCAGCTGAAGACTAACTCCTGGGAAGAAAAAGTTGAAATTTCAGTGTCCTACCTCTTGGTTCCATGTAGTCAACCCGAAACCACCAACAGCTGTATTACTCAATAAAAGGAATCCCACCATTCAGAATATCACATAATGCCAGGTTTGCATGACCTATTTAACTGTGAAAATGGGACATCTCTAAGGATTGTGTCAAATCCCTAGCAGCTGCTCAAACAAGAAAACTAAATTCTTACAGTCTTATTAGCCAGATTTATTAAAATAGAAAAGGGGAATTCGGTTAGCAATAAACAGGTTTACCTGGATTATCTGGATTTTTTACAGTGATTTCAGATCTAGGTTCAGCACTGAGATAATATTATTATGCTTTTTGATATCTGACATTGATATTTTGATTAAACAAAGATAACTCAGTTCTCTGGTTTCTTTTTGATCTTTTATGATACATGGGGCAGCCCTTGAAGAGCATTCGGAGACTTCAGCTTGTCCAGAATGCAGCCGTGTGAGCGATCGAATTCCATCCACTGGCCAATGCCACTGGCCCACCTGGAGGAGGGCCTTCTCTGTGGCTGCTCCGGCCCTCTGGAACGAGCTCCCCGTGGAGATTCAGACCCTCACCACCCTCCAGGCTTTCCGCAAAGCCTTAAAAACCTGACTGTTCCGTGTGAGCGATCGTGGGTGCACCTCGGTACACCCACGTTACACCTATCCTCTACGAGCTGCACTGGCTGCCTATTGGTCTTCGGATACCTCGGTACACCCACGTTACACCTATCCTCTACGAGCTGCACTGGCTGCCTATTGGTCTTCGGATACGCTTCAAGGTGCTAATCGTCACTTATAAAGCCCTTCATGGTATTGGACCTGGGTACTTGAGAGACCGCCTGTTGCCAATTACCTCCAACAGACCAATTAGATCCCACATATTAAGCCTCCTCCGAATTCCATCCACTGGCCAATGCCACTGGCCCACCTGGAGGAGGGCCTTCTCTGTGGCTGCTCTGGCCCTCTGGAACGAGCTCCCCGTGGAGATTCAGACCCTCACCACCCTCCAGGCTTTCCGCAAAGCCTTAAAAACCTGGCTGTTCCGACAGGCCTGGGGCTGATGAGTTCCTGTCCCCGCTCGAATGGTGTAGCTGTTGATTGTTTTTAAAATTGTGGTGTTGTGTTGTCCGTTGCCTTTCTTTTTTTTCCTGTTTGTTCCCCCCCCCCCCTGACTTGGTTTGTGAGCCGCCCTGAGTCCCTTTTGGGAATAGGGCAGCATAGAAATACAATAAAATTGAAATCGAAGTCTTTCCACATTATTGAGCTGTGGTGGCGCAATAGTTAGAATGCAGTATTGTAGGCTAATTCTGCTGACTGCCAGCAGTTCAATTCTTAACAGCTCACGGTTGATTCAGCCTTCCATCCTTCCAAGGGGGTTGATTGGGGGTGATATGCTGACTCTGTAAACTGCTTAGAGAGGGGTGTAAAGCATTATGAATTATATAAGTTTAAGTGCTATTGCTAATCACAGTATTCTTATGGGCTGATTGTGAGGATCGGGAGACATGGCATTGTGAGATTCTCTTCTTTTGTCTAAGACTGGTCCCTGTTGATGTTGATAATAGGGAGAGGTCAAATGTAAGGCCCCTGTTTCTTTTCTAGTGTTGTACACCTTGACATCCTTGCATCTCCTGTTTAACATCTACTTGAATTTGCTGGGTGAGGTTATCTATTGGTACAGAGTCACATATCATCAGCATACTAATGATACACGGTTGTATTTTACAACTTCTGGTTGGCCAAGTGATGCTGTTGAAGTCCTTTCACAATGCCTGGAGGCTGCATGGAGAAGAACAAGTTTAAACACAGGTAAGACTGACTAGATATGAGTTCATGACCATCTGGCTCTGATGAGTTCTCAACCTTCGTCCTTATGGGGCTGTGCTGCCCTTGACTGAACTGGAGTTCAATTTGGGGACTTCCTAGACTCACAGCTCTTCTAATTAAGAAAGACTATGCACAGATCTTTCTTGTGTACTAATTGTGACCTTTGGTTTAGGATAGGGGTGGAACCTCTATGCAATAGGTGCTTACATATTTTAGTGGTTACAATTTTCCCCTGGTATGATTGGTTGTTATTTTTGGTTTTAATATACTGTAAGGGCTCTCTATATTATTCCACTATGCCTCCCAGAGCAGCCCTAGAAATGTGAATTATAAATTAATATTTAGGCACTCATTTATCTGTAGGAACAGGGATTCCTTAATCCCTTTGTTAACAGCCTGTGATGCAACGAGGAGATGGCCATCAGTATTCCAGATCAAGAGGAACATGCAGATCAGAGGTGGGTTCCTGCCAGTTCTAACCTCTTCTATAGAACAGGTTCCACAATTCTACAGTGCCATTTAGAACCAGTTCCAGCTCCCTCCCCCCGCCCGTCCGCACGTCATCAAGATGAAGAGCGAGAGGAGGAATTCTGGGAGTTGAAGTCCACAAGTCTTAAAGCTGTCAAGTTTGAACACCCCTGGGGTTTTTTTTCTAAAGGGTTAGGGGTGCAAAGGTCTTGTAACTTGACAGCTTTAAGACTTGCGTGCTTCAAATGCCAGAGTTTCTAAGTCAACATTTTGGTTGCTAAGCAAGCGCGTTGTTAAGTGAGTTTCATCACATTTTACAAGTTGGCCAAGGCCACCCAGTCACATGGCTGGTAAGCCACTCCCACCCAGTCACATGGCTTGCAAGCCACTCCCACCCAGTCACATGGCCGGCAAGCCACTCCCACAAAGCAGGCCACACCTACAGAAGAGGTTCTAAAAATTTTTGAAACCCATCACTGATGCAGATGTTCTGAACTAATATATTTTGTAAATTGTTGCTTTTTTTCCCAGGTTCTGAAAAGTCCCTTATACCAGCAGTCCTCAACCTTTACAGATTCTCAGCCTGGCCGGGGCGGGGAGTGGGGTGGAGAGGGGAACTGGCCCACCACTCACACCAGTTGTGCTGTTTGTGTTAGTGTTGACCCTAATCAAAGCACCTCTGATTTCCTTTAAAAAAAAATCACTGTTGAAAGAAGAATAAAATTGAGAACTTTGCTTAAATAAGTAAAAGTATTCTCTGTCAGCTGACACTAAAAAAATTGACAAGGGCAATTGGCAAGGGATCAAGTCTTTCAGCTCATTTTGTTTATTGCCATTTCACTGAAGTAAAGCCAGCTAACTGAGAGATGTTATGATTCAATAAATTAGGTTGTACTAAAACAGCCAATCTATAATTCTGGCTTCACTATTTCAATTATTAAATAATATGTACTACTTGAAGAATCAGAATTTTCCCCCTCCTCTTTAATGGATTTCTCTATTAGAGTCCATGCCAGTATATTTACTTTTTAAAATGTTAAAATATATAGAACCACCCCAATTAGGTGGAAAACTCTCTCCTGTCTTTCAAGCCTAGAGTTTGCTAGAGAACCTGTGACTGATTTGGTCATTTTTCTTTCCATATATAATATAGGCTTGTGCCATTTTCCCTCCTGTGAGAACTCTCAGGAAAGCCTCAGTGAAATTCCCCCTCCTCCCCCTCCTTCTCGGTTGATCTGTGGAACTGCCTGCTACTTTGTTGTGGGAGAACAGGAATAAAGAAAGTGGCAGACTGTGAGGAAAACTGTGCTGCATCTTCTCATTCCAGTCTGTCCCCAAGGATCCTCTCCTTCCAGGAAGGAAGGCACTCAGCCGTTGCCATGAACGTCCAGCCAGCCCTACCTCACAAGCAGGAATCTCAGTCACTTGCCTGTTTTTTATTCTTTCCACCTACTGTAAAATATAGGGTTCCATTCTTTCTCATCCCTTCTCAACCCTCAAGAGAGCCACAAATCTCCTTCTCTTCTTCCTCCCCCCCCCACCGCTCTTGGCTGACCTGCAGAACTGCCTGCCACTTTGTTGTGGGGAAGGAAAACAAAGGGAGCATTCCTTCTCCCCAATCTGGCATGTGCATAAGGCCCCCTCCTTCTAGGTACAAAGAAAGGTCAACCATTGATTGACGGAATCCCTCAGATAGTCCTACCCAGGGGTAGGCTTCAAAAATTTCAGCAATGAGTTCTCTGCCCGGTTGCTGGGTGGGTGTGGCCATAGTGGGGGTAGCCTAGTTGCAGTGGTGGGTTTCAAAAAAAAATTGAACCGACTGTGGGTGTGGCCTCCTTTGTGGGAGTGGCTTGCTGGCCATGTGACCTGGTGGGAGTGGCTTGCCAGCCATGTGTTTTCTTTCTCTCTCTCACTTTTTCTTTCTTTTTTTCTTTTTTTAATTTATTTCTTCCTTTCTTCCTTTCTTTCTCTTTCTCTTTCTATCTCTGTGTGAGTCTGTGTGTGTGTGTGTGTGTGTGTGTGTGTGTGTGTCTGTGGTGGGTTTAAATTTTTTTGGAACCTCTTCTGTAGATGTGGCCTGCTTCCCGGGTCCACTGGTGGAACCTCTTCTAACCGGTTTGGTAGATTTGACGAACCGGTTCTACCGAATAGGTGCGAACTGGTAGGAACCCATCTCTGCCTAGTTGGCCTCTTTCACCATGGGGGGGGGGGGGCGTTTTTGCCTACCCCAGGCTCCGGAGGCTTTCCTTGAGCTTCTGGGAAGGTGAAAACTGCCTCCCCCGCACCCGGGCCTGTTTCTGGCCTTCTGAAACTTCCAGAATGCCCATTTTGCCCTTTCCTCAAGCCTCCGCATGGGCCCTACACTTACCTCACACCCAAAATGGGCCGCGTGGAGACTCCTGGGAGGGGAGGGGTGTGCGGGGCCAGCGAGAGGTGGGATTGAGAGGTTCTCCGAACCAGCCATAATGTTAGCTATGGGTTCTCCTGAACGAACCTGTAGCAACCCACCCCTGGTCCTACCTGACTAGCAGGTATGACTGCCTTGTTTTCCCTCACCAGCTACTAGCATTAAGATATTTCAAATTTTAGCATTGTTTCGAAAGCAGCCACTGGCCTCTCACTCCTTAAGCATTGCTACCACCTGATTCACCACAGGAACCAGAGGAAGGTGGGAAAGAGAGTGGCAGTAGAAATCTTTCCTTTCCCCACTATCCTGAGAAGCTTCTTGGATGAGAAGTGAAACATCTTCAAAGTGTGAGAAGTTATCATCCAGCCCTCTCCCAGAAAAATGAAATATCGTAGGAAATATTGAAAAGGCAGAATGTTTCTCTGGATATGAAAAGAAAGACAAAATGTTTTAAAAGACAAAATAGTTGCCTGTAGCTTGCTGCCCATCCCCACTGTTAATGGGCTATTGAGAAGGCCAGCCTAGTCCCCTTTACATAATAAAGACTTCTCCACTGAAGCTGCAGTGGGATGGGATATTGGAACTTTGCTCAACTGACCACATGGCATCTGAGAACTCATCCATACCTGGATTCAAAACACAGCCTAGAGAGTAGCCCCTGCATGGCCCCATGGGAGTCTGACAACCAATCAGAATACATTTCTTACACAGGAACAGGAAACAGAGAGGTGGAACTGAATAGGTTATAAAAAGCCTAGCAAGCCCCTCCCTCAGCCCTTCTCTTCTTCTCCATCAACACTAAAGCATGTGATCACCTTTTCTTTCAAGGCTCAAGCCATGTGGTCCTGTCCAACAATAAACCATCTTTCCAAGCAGCCTCCATGTCTCCAGTGTCTTTATCCCCACTTGGAGCCGAACCCAGAAGGACATTTCTTTCATCAAAAGAAAAAACAAGAAAGTCCAGTTGCCTCCTGAAAAAGCACCATTATAGGAGAGTGGCAATACACCCCTTCCATCTTCTTTTGAACCATGCAACCTATGGGTTCCAGAGGGATGGAGTTGGAAGGCATGGTGGTGCTGAAGTGGCCACAACTTTTGTCAAATTTCAATCCCATGAAAGTCATGGGCTCTGGATTTTGGTTGCATTCTGCAATTTAGCCCATCTGAGGAATTTGAATTGTTGTTCCACAATGCACTGCTTATCTCAGCTGAAGGTTAAAAAGTATCAGACAGATGTGAGAGTTTTAGTAGCGTATAGATTTGAAAAAGAAAAATACTGGCAAAAGGCTGACAAGAAAGAGTTCTGTCAACTTAAAACTATAAGCCGGATGGTCCCGACTGTAATCATGGCCCTTATGTGTGATCATCCTGGATTTTTCCTCCCCTATGGTGACCCTGTGATGCTGAACTACTCCTTGACATAAATTGGAGCTGAGACCTTTATTATTGAACTGACACATGATAAGAGATGTAGGTTAGGTTTAAAGGCTCTTTGTGGCGGCGATGCAGCTCTCAGAATTTTCAGTGTGAAAACCAGAATATTTTGACAATGGAAAGAGTCCACAGCTTTCTGGTTAGGTCATTCTGACTTAGCAGTGACCTTTGTCTCTCAAAAAGGGAGCATAAAGAGAAGTGAGAAGATAATTAATATAGATCTGTTGAGTTTTTTTCATTAATGTTTCCACCCTGTAGAGATCAAATGGCCCAGCTGTTTCAGCTCCAGCCTTTGAGGATAGAGCTGATGTTCCAAATGAACATTTAATTATCTGGATATAAATTAAATCCACATTACCTTGAGCAGTGCTGGGGTTGTAAAAAAACAGTTAATAAAAATTAACAGCATTTGATGACACTAGCAATAGCTCCGATTTGCCTAAACATGTATGCAACTTAAGAGCTCATGAAGGAAACATAAAAATGAGTGCTTACTATTTCCGCTACCTTCTCTTTCCACTTTTTGTTCTTAAAAGTGGGAATTTGCTCAGAGCAAAACAGCATGTCATCTACCCTTGCAAATGTCTGTCTCCTGATTGCTCCAATAATTATTTATAGATCTGTAGGGAGAGGTGTACAATCCATTCTCTTCCTTCCTAGCGGTGGTCCCTCATGCTGGTTTTTTCCCACCTGAAGGAAAAAGCCGGTAATATATTTTCAATTACCAATAAATTAGTAGGGAGAAAAAAAAATGCAATTGAGTATAATGTGCAGTTTGGTCTTCTGAGAAACAAATAATTTCCTGCCTGATTATGCAGGGCAGAATATTGTGGTTCAATGTCGAAACCTCCCCACTTCCTATAACTAAGTTTAGGACAATATACCCCTTCTTGTATTACCTGCTGTGCAGTAGATTAGAATGAGAATCTAGTAATCAGGGAAACATTAATGTCAGGCTTTATACCTGATCATGGGGAAAAAAAATAAACCATGGGTTTCTGGACACTTAACCCTTAATTAAGCTCTCAGCTAGACTTGGCAGAAGGCTTTGAAATTATGACTTGGCGATTAGTTACATTAGAAGCTTTACTAGAAACAAGAATAAAACACAATATAGTTTTCTACTGCAGTAAACAGAAGTAAGAGCCCAGTGTATAGGTTTAAAGTCTAGGCGTTTTCCTTCCATTCTTCTGAATTAATGGGCATTTGGCTGGTCTGTTTGATGGCCTTGTAAGGCAGCTGCGGTGTTTCTGCATAATGGTGCAGAGGGTCTGTTTCCTACAGTGAATCTAATCTCACTCCTTACAAGGGCATTTCAGATAGGGGTTTTGCAAAAATTTAAAATGCTGATTGCAATTAATGTTAAGAGTTTCCCTCCCTGTTTAGGTTAAGTGGAGTCAAATACATTGCCGTAATCAAAAATCTGATAAATAATTTATCCACAGTTTAAAAAGTTAGACCACAGTTGTGATGGCAAAACTGTGGCACGCAGAGCCCTCTCTGCGGGCACAGGAGCCATCGTCCCAGCTCAGCTCCCTGGACTAAACCAACAATTCATAACCTCCAATCTAATGCTGTCTAAATGTTTCTAACCATGATTCTGCTAAACTGATAATAGTGTTGAGGGGAAATAGTTTGGAGTAGGCTGAATTAAGGCATCGGATAAGATCATGATGTAGAACTCAAGTGTCTGTCCCAGGTGGCCCTTTAGCTGACCTAGCAACAATGATACGAAATAGATATTGCCTCCATGTATATTGCAAAGACCAGAGACTCATCATTTCTGCACATGTATCTGTCTTCTTTTGAAGTCTCTCTTTTCATCTTTTTCTGAGTCTGATTGACACATGTCATTAGCAAGATCAGCATGCAAAGATAGCAGGGGTAGGACAGCTTCTGGCAGGATGTTTACCCATAGCAGCTTCAGAGGTGTGCTTTTGCCTTAGAGACTTTAATTTTATCTTAAGGCATGTAGGAGTCCTAATTGGTAGACAGGCATGTTCAGAGACACTATGTCTTCCAAGAAATGGTGTCATCTCAGGTCTGGCGACCTGAGATGACCTAAGAGTTGTTCTTTTAATGTGCCTTGTATCTGGCCCAACAAGGAAGTCCTGATGAATTGCTTTTTTCCTAATAGGTACGCTGACACTTCTAAATGAATTTCTTCTTGTTGCTTACGCTAAAAGGCATTTTAAAACTGCTGGGTTGGCAAAACAGATCTTTCTTTCTTCCAGCCAATTGGTCTTTCAAACTTGTTGGACACACAGGCATTGGATGCTTTCGATTTGGGCACACATTATATAGCAGTATATAGATTGAGCTTGCGTATCTTGACTGATCAGCAGAATTTGAAGTTTCAATTTGCTAAGAAGCAAATGTACTGCTTATGATACTGCTGATGTACAAAAGAGCTGGCCATACAAATCTTTTAAATAGAAAGTAATATGCAAAGAAATAACTAAATAATCTAAGTTTATAAGTGCAATATTCCTCAATGTTGCTGGAATATGGAGCTTTGCCATCCAGAGCAGGGAGAATAGTAGGAAGAAGAAGATAGAGAAGAGGGTTCTAGAGATTGCTTCAACAAGATTGTCCTATATTGTTGGAGCAAACTCATCTCCCTCCTTTCCCCCCACTGTTTCTTCTCCCTCCTGAAGATACGCAAAATCCATTGTTTCACATCTACCATTCCAATCCAGATTTATCATTACTCACAATTGGGTGGTTGTTTCAAACAGCAAATGATGGATTATGTGAAGTGCGCAGGGGTGGTTTCCTGCCCTCTGATGTTTCTCTGTTTTGAATGACAACTGCCCTGTGTTTCAAGGCTAGTCTGCTATCTTATATAAGATAGAAGACGCTAATGAACAACCCAGATGGAATTTGGAGGGTGCACCATTTTGTCCTGCACCTTTATCCAACAAAGGCATCAGGGATGTTCCATCTGGGCTACACCTGTTCTCTCCATAGGCCCAAATCAGAGGTGGGTTCCTGCCAGTTCGGCCTGGTTCAGTTGAGTAGGTAGTAACTCGGCCTGCCAGGCCCCCGAACCTGTTCTATTGTCTTTGGCGCCATCTTGATTTTCGGTTCTGCGCATGCACAGAAAAATCTTCATTGCAGAAATGATTTTTTCCCCCTTTTCTAATGTTGTTCGTATGCGCAGACCTTTTTGGGTGCAAATGCGCAAATGCCGAACTGGCAGTAATGTTGGCAG
The DNA here is from genome assembly GCF_051295495.1 of Thamnophis sirtalis. Classification (NCBI taxonomy): domain Eukaryota; kingdom Metazoa; phylum Chordata; class Lepidosauria; order Squamata; family Natricidae; genus Thamnophis; species Thamnophis sirtalis. The sequence goes on along the minus strand of NW_028261386.1, from coordinate 116,725,514 downwards.
CAACCCATCCCTGGCCCAAATGATACTTTTTGTAAAGAGTATAGCTATGGCTATAAAAGAGTAAAGGTATGGGTGGATTTTGTATTTTGTTGCTGTTAGTCAGCTGTTATCATTGTAATTTGGTTCTATTTATAAGACAGAAGGATTTTCACTGGACAAGCGGGATGGAAATAATAGGAGCCAGCAAATAGCTAGAAGGTAGTATTCTGCTCAGTTTGCTATTATTTTCTTTTAATGGGGTAATTTATGTTGGTAAAGGAGCTTGAAAACTGACTGAATTATAACAGGTTTATCTAAACCGAATGATATAATGAAGAAAAGATTTTTAAAAATTCAAAACAGCAAGCTATAGGATCAGCTGGGGTTGCTTTATGATCAGACTAGATGTAGCACTAACTATAGCACTCTGATGGTTATATTTGTTTATGCTTTAGAGGAAAGCTAGTGGAAACTGCCAGTGTGAAAGAAGACACAGTAGGGAACAAGCACTTCTTAATTTTTTTCCCAGCAGCTATTTTCAAAATTAAAATTATTCTTCTAAGTGAAAAAGACGTAATAGTTAAGTTTAAGAAGACTGTTTTGGCATAAGAATGTAGCACAGATTTTGGTAGCACTTAAGATTTCACTGTAGAGCTGACACATTCCTGGGTGTTCACCCACCCGTTCCATATATTCCTTATTAAATCTTTTTTTTAAAGAAAAGAATACAAAGTTAGTATGCTTGAAAGCAAAGCATCACCTATCTGCATTTCTAATAATAAAGCAAAGATAGTAACAATAGTTATAGTTGCCTTGGATGCAACCGCAAAACAAGTGGAGCACCACTACAATATCATTGGCATTGACAACATTACCATCAGTCAATTTACAAGAAGAAGCTTTACTGGAAAAGCTTATAACATGCAACAATATCTTTAGTATTATTAAACAGCATCTGCCTATCCCGTGACCTTGGGAAGGACTCAATTGGTGGATAAAAAATGCCAAATCCAATCTAAAGATCTGGCTGACTGTGCAATCAGTCATAATACTATAATAACCCATTTAATGTGGTAAAAAACAAACAAATAAACAAAAGAATAACATACCAGATCAATTGTAGCCCAGATCAACAAGGACAGTGTCACATTGCTAGAATTTCTGGGCATTTTGCAGAACTAGTAGATATTCAGAAAAACTGTGAAAAAGGAAAAACCCCAAACAATAGTAGAATAGTAGAACAAGCTCAACAGCAATAGGAAATATAGGAGAAACAGCTGATATGAACTACATAAATGATATCTTAGCTGAAGTAATAAGAACACAACCAGTACAGGTGAGCAGTTGAAAAAAGCTATGAACTGATCTCCTTCCCACGAAGAAAAAAATTATAAGAGAAAATTATGGCCTATGAAGAATTATCAGCAGAAAGACAAAGGCAGATAACATTGAAAGTACTGTCCAAAAAAGACCTGGCACTTATAACAAAGGATGTTATTCAATCCCAAAGTGAGAGGTCACTCTGGAAGCCAAGATAAAGAAATTAAGGTCAGATGCAAGTAATTTAAAGAATAGGAAAGCAAAAATGGAAAAATGTAAGGCTCAAGGCCTAATAAACCTAATAAAAAATATTGCCTTAACACCAGAAAAAGTGAAGATGCTTTGGAAACCAGAAAGCAACAGATCATACCAGTAGCTGTGAAAATTGAAAGCTATGAAGCACGAATCATTTAACCTAAACACAATTCGATAGTTCAACCAGACCAGAAGTAATGCTACCAAAATATAAATGGTAATAAAAATTCTGAAAATGAGAAACCAAACAGGAAACAATTCAGTTCTGGAAAGATCTGAGGGAAATTCAAAAAGACTATATTAAATATGCCAAATGGGTAAAATAATTTGAAGATGAATTTACTAAAAATCAAATGGAAGAACTAATAATAACCGCAGAAATTGTTAAAATAAATGAAAAATATTAGTAGGGACATCCCCTACTAATCAATTGCATGGTTTTTGCCTCAAATATCTGACCAGCTTAAATCCAATTACAGCTAAACAGCTTAATGAAGTATTGCATAAAGGAGACAACAGTGACTGATTAATAACTGGCAAAACTTATCTGATTCAAAACACTGAATGAAAGGGACAACACCAGGAAACTATAGATCAACAATATGGTTGCCTACAGTGTTTAAATTACTCACAGGGATGATAGCAGACAACATCTAAGATTGTTTAGAAGAAAACAACATTCTTCCAGTACAACAGAATGGAAATAAAAGGAAAACTAGAGATAGAAAAAATAACTCCTGATTGTTAAAATAATTTTGGAGAATTACAAAAGCTGAAAAACCAATTTATATATGGTCTGAATTGATTATAAGAAAGGTATTTGATTCATTGCCACACAGTGGGCTCAACAAGCATTTGGAAACAACTAGTGTCAATAAAAACAGTATAATGTTTATAGAAAAATACAGCAAACATAATTGATGGCTGGAAATGAAAATTATGGACTTGTCAACATTAGGAGAGGCATCTTCCAGGATGACACATTTATTATTTTATTTTATTATTTTTTTGTTTATTACATTCTTGTACTCCCCCCCTCAAAGAGGGACTGTGATCAGTGTACAATAAAATGTTAAAAAATAAAATTATTATGATTATTATTTGACATTTGTATGAACCCACTTACTTATTTTGATAAAAGCAAATCTTGGCCAAAAAAAAAATGGTAATAAAGCCTCACATTTGTTTTACATGGATAATCTGGAGTTTTATGAAAATCAGATATCCAGCCACTATAAAATTTTAGCAAAGATATAGGAATGACATTTGATCTAGATAAAACGAAGGTAAAATCACAAGCAAAAATTGGGGTAAAATCACAGGTAGTAATGGAACTTAAATACTGAATGACTCAACCATCAAGAGCCATCAAGAAGATGAAGCCTATAAGTATCTGGCCATTTTATAGTTGGATAATATCAAATATGGACAAGTTAAAAACTTGATTATTAAAGAATATACCCAAAGAGATAAAAGTGTTCAAGACAAAATTGAATAAGGGAAACATCATCAAAGCCCTCAATAGCTGGGCCACACGCTGCTGGAATGATTAACTGAACAAAAGCTGAACTGGATATTTTGGCCTGATAAGCAATGTGTATCAATCAGGCTGCTTGTCACCAGATCCCGGAACAATTTCTCAGGAGCTAGAACCAAAGATCTGGCTAAAGGCCAACATTTGAATTCCTGTGAGGCAGAGGTGGTGAGAGATATTAATATGTCTTATCAGGGAATCAATTGTTTTAGATGGTTATTGAGAAAGTATGATTTTGATAGAGCCGAGGTGGCGCAGTGGTTAGGGTGCAGTACTGCAGGCCACTTCAGCTGACTGTTATCTGCAGTTCAGCGGTTCAAATCTCACCGGCTCAAGGTTGACTCAGCCTTCCATCCTTTCGAGGTGGGTGAAATGAGGACCCAGACTGTGGGGGCGATATGCTGACTCTGTAAACCGCTTAGAGAGGGCTGAAAGCCCTATGAAGTGGTATATAAGTCTAACTGCTATTGCTATTGCTATTAGGGAGAGAGGCATGATGAAGCTTATGGATTATTTTAACCTACTATTCTTTATTTCAAAACAATGATACCAGAAAACCCCAGCTGCTTATATTTCTATTCATCCAACAACTCCACGTGAAAATTATTTAACAAAATTTAATGTGAGATAATATTATTTATAAACATTCAGTAAGTATAGGGCATGCTGTATAGAATTAACATAATGGCTGAAATATTCTTTGAACTTATTGCAATAACATAAACAACTGTTTTTAAAGAGGTAGCATGCCTACATTGGATAGATGTAAAAATATATAAATTTCATGTTGGACCTTTCAAACCGGTCGTGCAAATTGAGAACATATGGGAAGGCTCCAGTGAGTTTAGAATCTGATAAACCTGTTTCCCTTCCAGCTCCTTACATTTACGGTTAATCTAAAATAACCATCTATTTTTATTGGACAGCCTCACTTTTATAATTGCAAATAACTCTGACAAGATTGCTTGAGGCATGCACTATATTGTCATTAGGGTTCTGTATTGCAACATGGTTATTGCAGAAGAAGATACAAAGAAAGGCTTTCAGATTAAAATGTCTACACAAAACAAACAATTTAGTAATATCAAGAATTTGTCCCGTACAACAATAGTAGTCATTTACCCTTTGAGTATGTTTATGGTTTCCTTTTTATGAATATTTTTTTTCTCTTCTACTTCCCATTTGGATTGCTCTGAACTATTATGTTATCGGAAGGGGCTGATGATAGCTATTATACTGTGTTAACTATCTTGTGAGTCATTGGGAATTTGCTGGTGTTTTTCTGTGGGGAAAAAAATGAAATAAAAAAATAGTTAATCTTGTCGAGTTAGTTTTCTAACTTTCCTTCTTTGGTTTGGTTTATTTTGTCCAATCAAAAGGCCTGGCTCACTTTCAATAAGTTTAAAGAAAAATGGCTGAGCCCTCCTCAACCCCCACATCAGAGGTGTGGTTCAGTAGTGGCATGGCGGCCTGGGCCGCTGGAACCAGCAGCGACCCTGACCTGCCATGCCCCTGAACTGGTTACCCGGTTGCCGCCGTCACCGCTGACATCATCACCATCTTGTTTTTGTGTTCTGTGCATGCGCAGAACAATTTTAATCGAGCGCACACATAGCAATAGCAATAGCAGTTAGACTTATATACCACTTCATAGGGCTTTCAGCCCTCTCTAAGCAGTTTACAGAGTCAGCATATTGCCCCCAACAACAATCCGGGTCTTCATTTTACCCAGCTCGGAAGGATGGAAGGCTGAGTCAACCCTGAGCCGGTGAGATTTGAACAGCCGAACTGCAGCACTGCAGTCAGCTGAAGTAGCCTGCAGTGCTGCATTTAACCACTGCGCCACCTTGGCTCTGAGCGAACTGGCAGTAAAGCTAGCCAGAACCCACTCCTGCCCCATTTCAACCATTGGTGGGGCCTGTTCCTAAAATTTGCCTTGCTCTCCCCGCGTTGCCCCCTCTCACCTATAGCCTCAGTTTGAAAATTGCCCTTTCAATTCTAAAAAATTCTCATGGACTCATCAATGCTACCAGAGACTCAAGGGATTTATAGTGGCAAGAAGTTATTTCTAACTTTAATTGGTGTGTCACTTCCATCTTTTTTTCTGAGGCATGTGAGTGATAACTGAGTCACTTCAGTTCATGCATTGCTAAACCCATGTTTAGATTAGATTAGTCAGCAAGCTTCAGCTGGTGAAGGTAAAGCTGCCTCCAGGTTACATTTGACCTTGTTGGCCTCATAGGTAAATCCATGCAGTTCAAGCCTTACAGAATGCTGTTGTTACCAGATTTTGGGGAATGTTTTTTGTTTGTTTTTTTTGGCACACATTTCCATAGGATTGAGGCAGTTGCCTGGCTTCAGAGCTACAACTCCTGTTATAAACAGACTCTGAAAATCATGAGCCACTAGATGGCTATAAAAAGCAAAGTTTTGCTCTCTTTGTTGCCATCCAGTGGTTATCTGAATTTAATAGGTCAGTTTTTATTTTTAATTTTATTTCTCAATTAGGCATGTAGATATGTAAATTGTGTGTGTGTGTGTAAAGTCAGAATTTCTGATCTCCAACAACCCACACAAAAAGACCCCGAAGCGGGAGGCTCTCTACAAGCATTCATTGCACGTATGGGGCCCAGGGGGCGTAGTTTGAGGACCCCTGATTTAGTGCAATATAAAACATGCAAATAATTTTTCTGCGGACCACCAAAATTTTCTCGCGCACCACCAGTGCTTCACGGACCACCATTCATTTCATTTCATTTCATTTTATTATATTTATATGCCGCCCTTTTCCCCCGAAGGGGACTCAGGGCGGCTAACAAATCAAATCAGGGAAGGGGGGGGTACAGACAAAAAATAAAAAACGAAACATAACAATACATAATTTAAAAACACACAACAGTCATACCATTCGAAACGGGGGCAGCAGCTCTTTAGCCCCAGGCCTGTCGGAACAGCCAGGTTTTAACGGCTTTGCGGAAAGCCTGGAGGGTGGTGAGGGTTCGAATCTCCACGGGGAGTTCGTTCCAAAGGGTCGGAGCAGCCACAGAGAAGGCTCTCCTCCGGGTAGTCGCCAGTCGACACTGGCCGGCGGATGGAATTCGGAGGAGGCCTAATCTGTGGGATCTAATCGGTCTAGTGGAGGTGATTGGCAGCAGGCGGTCTCTCACCAGTTGGTGACCGCTGCTCTAACCCACACACCATGTTCCCAGTCAAGACAGCTACCCTGATTAACAACAATCGTGTCAACCATACAATTAATACAAAGGTAAAATAGCAAAAAGCATTAAACAAAACAGATAAATATTCAACAAGATTCATCCTTTGCTTGCAGAGAGGGAGAAAGCCATGCCATCATCATAAAGCCACAAAGCTTATGAATCTATATGGGGATATGGTCAGCCTATGAATGCTATCATGTAAAGCCAGGAACTATTTGGAAACAAATCACTTAGTGCAGAGGTGGGGAATTACAATGGCCCCTTTCTGGCCTGTGGACTTCAACTCCCAGAATTTCAACAGCCCACAAGTCATAAGAGGCCCATAGTAGCTCCCCATAACTGATGGTGAAATGCCTTTGCTGTTCTAGATTGAAAGGATTGCTAAGTGTTTTACAGAAAGGCTTTCTGATTTTACCAGGATCTGCAGAGGGTTATCTGATAGGACGCAAACTCACCTTTCCTGTGCTCTTTCTTTCATGAATTTTGGAGGTCTGAATTGTGGTATCTTTCAGATGTCTGCCAACACTTTTGTTTTCACCTAGTTTTTTTTTCCTTTAAGGTTTCGTATTTTACTCTGTTTTGTGTTTTAATATCCTGATATGTCTTGATACAGCCTATGACAAGGTAGGAAATGAAAATGGTGAATCTACCTCAGGGGTGAAATTCGACCGGATCGGACCGAATTGGGTGAACTGGTAGAGACAATTTGACTCAATTCCCTGAACCAGTAAAAATCACCCCTGGTTGACCCCACTCACACCCACCCAGTCACCTGCTCAGTTGCTCGATCTCCCGATTGCCACTCACCTCTTCCCTTGGCCCTTCCTGACCCACCATCTCAATCCAAATGTTTTTCCCTCCATTCACAGAGGAGCTGCTGCAGCCTGTCTCTTTAAGGTAGTCCCTGGAAGGGAGGGGGCCGGGGGGTGGTCATAAAGGGAGCAGCAGCTCCGCTATGAATGGAGGGAGAAAGGTTTGGATTCTCTCTTCCACAGCATTCACTATGAGACCTTCTCGAGCTCATACATATATTTTTTTCCTA